>NW_012028691.1:676530-735852 GCF_000956235.1 Wasmannia auropunctata | reverse complement strand
AGACGCTACCCTCTCCATTTCGATTTTAGTTTGATTGATCATCTATTGGGGCTTCGTTCTAGCGCGATCCCGGAATTTGGAGGTGCCTATTTCTACTTGAAAAGCACTGTTTTTCTAGATATCTATTAGTCACCGATTTCTCCTGTTATCGAGTGACCCTGAGGTGATAGTTAAAAACAGATAAATCACCTTTTTTCTGAGGAGATAACGAAATTTCAGAAATCTTGAGTTTGTTTTGCGATTAAATTTTATTACATCCCTTTGTGAGTTTTTATAGTTCCGCTGCGACGGTATGTCTAAACAGTATTTGTTTTTCTTATATCTTGGAACATATGGATCTCGAGCGCATTTTGAAATCGAATTTTACTGCCGCGGATAATACATATATATATATAAAGAAAAAAGGTTTTTATCTGTTTTCGAAATTCTTCTGTTAGAGATTTCTCTTGTTTGTTCCGATAATTTGAAATAAATCTTCATAAAATGTTTTCTCGAAATAAATCTTCCCAAGGAGACAGACAACGGTTGATCTCGTTGGGTCGATGTTTGTTCGCCAATTGATGACCAATAAGCTTTATTTTATTCTAAGTCCCTTATCTAAGCGAACGTTTGCGAACGGAGAAATCGTGGAGTCCACCGGACGTAACAGTAACTTTAAACAGACAAATTGAAAGCTACAGTATTTAGTAATTAATTCAGTAATAAACAAATTTTCTTAAAGGCACACTAATAGGGACACTTACCCTACATGGTCGTTGTACACATGTTTCAGATTTGTACCATCCTGTTTAAACAGGATCAAAAGATTCGCGTTGCCGCGTATAAAATGCTTCCGTATTTTTGCATAAGTTTGACAGAGAATCACAATAGATTCGATTCGATTTGTTTTCGAATTTGCAAGATTCGAAACCGAATAGTTCGAGAATTTCGAATCAACAATGGTTCGATTTCGAATTGATCGCCTAATGTAATGTTAATCTGGAAAAATTTGATTCAGATTCGATTCGTATTCGAATTAAAGAGATTCGATTCGATTGGATTCGAAGTGAAAATTTCAGATTCGATTCGATTCCGAACATGTTATAAAAATTCGATTTGATTCGATTCGACCATGCAAATGCTTGATTCGCACACCTCTAATATTTTGAATATTTTGATATAACAATGTATCACCAGAAAAATGGGTTAAAAAAGGAACGCTAGATGTAACAAATCTGTCTTTGCAGAACAATGAATCGAAAAGTTAAATTCGAAACTTGGCTGTATACGACGAAACGGGGCGTGTATAGACGTGTCGTCGCGGGTTCTTTAATTTCTATTTTCCGCCGGCGTGACTTGTGGCCCTAAAGAGCCGCCGCAAGTAGCGCGAATCAAAGCGTAACGCGCCGGCGAACGCGAGAGGAAAATTACCGAGCGCAGGAAGAGAAGATGCGTATCGGGACTTCCGCGATGAACCAAGAACGCGCGGCGGGAGGTGCGCGCGATTGCACGCTGACGTCCGCCGCGTGTTAAACGTCAGCCAGGAGAGAGAAACGAATCCCTTTCTTGCACAGATAGACCGGGGAAGGGTAGGGGGGGGGAGGAGGGATAAGCGGGAAGAGACGTTTTGTCTGTCCGCGATAACGAGAGGATCCCGTGCACGTTGCTTGCGGTGTTGCACGGCACCGCGATTCGCGACACGCTCGCCGCGGCCGCGTGCGCGGAAGCGATTGTAAAATCGTTCCGCCGCGCTTTGTGCAGCCGCGCGAGCGTTAACTCGCTGCCTCGCGGCCGCGCGAATTCACCTTCGGGCCGTTCGCCATTTCACCCGCCGCGCCGCGGGCGCCTTTGTTATTCGCGCCCGCGAGCGGGACAATGAAGCGGCGAAAAAGCAACGCTCCTCGGATTACATACGTCGCGATATCGTCGAGATACATCGGGTATAACGTGCCGTGTCTCAGTAAACATTCGTCGGACAAAATTCGCGACGATTTGTTTGGCGCGATAAGCCCATTTCTGCGAGGCGGAACGCTACGGAAAGAGAGAGTCACCTTTTCACCGGCGCGGCGCGGCGCCGCCCGGCGTGTCCCGTGCCCGCGCGAAGTGTGTATACGTACACGCCGAGTTCGGAGCAAGTGGAAAGTTCGCTCCGGGAAGTAAACAACGGGCGCGCGCGGTGTTTTGTGATTTTATCGCTCTAACCCTGCTGCGTGCCGTCTGCGGTCGCACGGTACGCGACGGTAATATTAATTGTTAATTAACGGCACACTGCAGCACCGCGTCCGTTTGTCGCTCCGCGTCGAAGCGACGCGCGACCTGCAAAATTATTCCAACGCTGCCGGACGTGGGCACTGTGCGGGCATTAAGTAGCGGATTTAATCAACATCTGCGACAACATGCGCGATTTAATTACTCGACGAAATTATTATACTTCGAATATCGCAACCTGATTTCGCCGGGAACTTTAACGGTTCGAGTGGCAAAATTGACGGGTCCACGAACGGCCACGGTTCGGCGTCCCTTGTTCGGGGTATCTCAAGCACGTAATAAGGTAAAAGTGACGATTCCGTGCTCTCGCCGTGGGAACGAGCTATACCAACTGCCGTGGGTATAACGGCGTTTCTCTCTTTCGAGCCGAAATCGCCGGGTAATTTCGTCGTCACGGCGCGAATCGTGCGTCCGCACGCGCATCCGTAAAATTTCACCGCACAATTTGCGCGGGGTTGAAGGTGCCGTGGAAACCGGCACGTGCTTCGCGGCGAGGCGCGCGCGCGAGGAGATTCGCGGCATCGCGGCATCGCGCTGCCCATCACCGCGCGCGGTTGTTGTATATATCACGTTCAACGGGGCCGCCGCCTTATCGCACTTCCGCTCACGTCTCTCCTCCCGCCGCCCGTATATACATAGTAACATCGCGTTATACGTTTCCACCTTTCTTGCGTTCGTGTCTCGTCCCAGGGCCGATCCTACCCGCAGGGCCGATAATTACGGCTACTAAGGGCCCTTCCCCTGAAACCCCCGGGAATGTTTAGTATCTCCAATAACGGCTTCGGCCCGCTAATTTAGATTCGGAGCTGCAGCCCGATATCGTCCCGCATCAGTTATTTTCTCGCTCTCTTTTCTCCCCTGCAAATATACGAAAAATAACGGGTCGGTGCCTCGACCGATTTCCTCCTCGCGATATTGCAATTTTGTTTCCGCGGGTCAACGAGGGAATCCGCTATCCATCGATGCCAACGGGAGAAAAAGAGAGAGAGAGAGAGAGAGAGAGAGAGAGAGAGAGAGAGAGAGAGCGAGATTCATCAACGTATTCCGTGCGCAACGCGTTTTTTTTCCGCGTGCAACGCGGTCCCGCACCGGCTCGCGTTCGCGACAAAAATAAATTGGGGGAAATCGCGCGGTAGGCATACAGTCGAGGAGGGAGGCGAGAAGAAAAAAAGGGGAAAAACGGGGGGAAAAAAATACGCTTCGGGATGCGGGAAGTGAGCTTCTCGCGTGCGAATAGGCAATGTCAAATATTTGCGCGTAACAGTTGCGTGTCGCAATGCGAACGCGGTCACGTGCGCATTTCCAACCGGCTCCGGGGTTTGTACATACACGATATAAACGAAAAACAAAGAAACAAAAAAAAAGGAAGTAAAAAGGAAAATCGCGAAGACTAAATATTTCTATCCGGACACAAATATTAGACTTAAAAAATTAAATTGCCTGCAGCGACGACGCCGAGCGTGACGTTGATCGCGCACGATGCGAATAATCTCGGCGAGAATGAGATTACGAGATAAATCATGAATATGAAAATCATGCCTGACAAGAGAGACAAATGTCACATGGTCGAAACGCAACCGTACGGCGTGTTCGTGCCTGCTCCGTGTTCATCGCCGAGTGCCGCAAACGGATTCGAAAGAGGAAACGGATAGGAAAAAAAAAAATGAGACGTAACGCACGTGTATTGCTGATGTCAGTACGTGAATAATGTGAGGAGTGCACGCGAAGATAAGACATTCGGTTTGGACGATACGCCGAACGATAAGGCTAATTCGCGGTCATAAAACGCGAGACAATGCATGCTCGCTCACCGGAAATTTATGCGCTCTATCGTAAATCGAATTGCGATTGCGCCCCGCCTTGTGCGCTCGTTTAATCGTTTCGAGAGACGTTCGACTTTTCCCCGTGTGGGCAAGAGCGCCTTTGTATAATCGAAAAAATTCGAGAAACCGCTCAAAGTCGCGATCGCATGTAATCGACACGCGCATTACGTGATTCATTATCATAGACTCGCGCGAAGTCCCTGCGGCTGATAAACACAATCGTGTTGCGCCAATAATAACGCCTGTGTTATCATTTATGTGAAAAATGTAGCGTGATCGCACAGTGTACGCATCGCATTAAGCTCGCATTGTAAATTGACGTGACGTTTTTATTAACATAAAAAAGCCTTACTCAATTACATTCGCAACGCCAAGAAAAATCTAAGCTACTAAAATATTCGTCCAATAAAAATAAATCACATATTTATAAATACATACGTATATACATTAGTGCAATGTACAGTCATTAAATTTGTCAAATCACGACGGAAATGAAATCATTTAAATTAATTTTAAATTAATTTAAGTTGTTTAAGAAGAATTTAACGTGAGCGGCCTCTAAATTTTGTCGAGTTGTCAATTCAATAACAACAATAAGTATTTGTTCGACAAATATGATTCGGATTTAACTTCCCAGCTGCAGTGAATTATTCATTCGGGAATAGAAACAAGTCTTTCACGATCGGAGACCGGAGGTGCATCGTCGTGCTGACGGAGGCGGCGGCGGCGGCGGCGGCGACGTCGTGGAAAGTACCGGAAAGTGCAAGCTGGAAATGCATCGTTTCGGAACGTCCGATTGTCGCAAGGTGCGCAGATCCGAGCGCGTGCACGAACGCGTCTCGTTTTGCGACTTACGTAATGCGATACGCAACGCGCGAGAGAGGAACGGGGCGTTTCTGCCGCGAAACGGAAATCATATCCGCGCGTTACACGCGCGTTGCATAAGAATCGTAAGGAACCGGACGAATGAGCGACAATGTAATCGTATCGGCCACGGAAACACGGCGAGGGTATACGCGACATACGAAAAACTTGAAGTATTCACGACCTTTGATTCCTCTCTTTTCGATTCATCATCGCGCCCCAACTCTCGCGTTAAGCCCAGAAGTGAATAAAGGAATCCAGAAAATTGAATGTTCGTCGCTGATCCTAAAAATATCTATATCTGTTCTTTATAAAGAATTCCAGAGACAAATTATTTTTGAGAGAGAGAGAAAGAGAGAGAGAGAGAGGAAGTGAATTATTTTATATTCAGATTATTATATACAATAAGGAAACAACCGAGACTTTTCATATGCGCGGGTATTTATACACGCAAGCAAATTTTACGATCTGTGAAGCATAAATAGCGGAGATGCATATTCTGTGGTTCTCATTCGTATAATGCTCAACCTATACATATGAATGTGCTGTAAAAGTTGCTCGAAAGACATCGTCAATACTATACTAAAGATTTGATAATTTTTAGTTATGTAATATTCCTGTAGGTATTATCGAAATTTATGTACGTCTGTTTCACTGAATATCGCTACTCGGATACTCGATGTGGGAAGCGCTGGACTTCGGCGGTAACCCGCGTGGCGATCTGACTCGCGGCAGAACGAACGATCGCGCGATATACATATATCTGCAGCGCGATGTTGTTAAGACACGCGCGCGTAATTCGGACGTAACGCGAGGCCACGCTTCAGCGAGTACGCACTGGCCATTCATGAAGTCCAGACCCGAGGCGCATTCTCCAAGCGGCTCTCTGCTCGACTCGGCCGGCTCGGTTGCACGCGTATATATGAAAGAGCGCGCCGGCCGGCCGATCGGTAGGTCGGTCGGTCGGTTCACTCGATTTCATTCATTTGCCGGATAATCGTCGTGTTCCTGTTTGCAGCCCAGGGACGTGCCAACGAGCGAGTGCTCGCGCTCAAGGTTCCGGGTTCCGGACGCTCGTCGGACCGTCGAGCATCGGGCCACGTCATTGTCTTCCTGCTGCCTTGTTGCTGCACCGTCGCTTCTCTGAATAAGCTATGCTCGCCGCGCAAAGTTGCTGAATCGCGCACTGTTACGAAATGACGTAGAATCCTCCTGTCAGCCTCTCTCTCGCGACGATGCCAGCAAGTCATCGAGTTCGCACCGGCGAAGTTACTATATATAAGCTTGAATGCCTTCCGCGTGTTTTGTTACGTTCTAGGATTTAAACTTGTATACGCGTTCTCCACGTGGCGGTTATATTCGCGGTTATACCTTAAATCGCGCTTGAAAGTTTCTGTGAGGATTTAAAAATCGTAACTCTGATACGGTGAAAGAGCATGTCGTATCACGTAGGATACGTAAAAGCGGATCACATGCACGTTCTTCGTAAACTGAGAATAAAGAATAATTTGTGTTAGAAGAGGAAGCAGAATTTGTATAATTTCTTTTTATGTAAATCTAAAATACATATAAACCTAAACTTTAACTAAATAAATTATCAAATTTACTTTATATATCTATTATTTCATGTTTTTTTTTATTTCCCAAAGCAGCTAAAAAAAAAATTAACGTTTCCTTTTCAACATTCCTATTTTTTCCGCCAACTGATTTAACTGATCATCGTTATGTATAGCGTTCATCCTTCTTCGGTCTCGAAATAGATCGAAGGGGGGAATTCCATTTTTGCCGCGATGCACGGCCTCACATGGCGCGAAATTAACCGACTCTGCCGCGCACGGGCTGATGCGTGTACGGCGCACGTGTACACGCGGGGGCCATGCCAGCCGTCAGTATACATATATTACCGGCGTATATGCCTGCTCGGCCACGGTCATCTCGGGACCTTCTTGCGCAGCCACTCACACGCACGGTCCGGCGATACGCGTATACGCGTACGCTCGCTGACGCTCGCGAGGCGGATTACGCAACGGCGGTGCAATTGCGAGCGTCGCGCATAGACTGCAACGCAACGGCGGCGCGACTGGCGAGTTCTAACCGGCTGCTCTCTCGCCTTCCCCGCGCGCACAATCTTAATAGATCTCTCGCCATTCATAAATGCGGGAATAACCCACAATGCCGGACAAAATTTCGCAATTGTTTCGAAGCATCGTATCGTGCGACGATATTTTGTTATTTTTGTAACTTACTTTATTATTTTGTATCATGACGGAAGGAAAGAGTTTCGCTGGAAAAATACGACAAATCGTTGGTCGAGTTCTCGAGTTACCGCGAGTGCCGTCATTTTTCAAAAGCGATAACAATTTCAAAGCGGAACAATTTATTATTGTTTTTTTTTGTGAAAGCGCAGCGTACGTTAAAAATAATTGCTTCGAACGGTTTCTATTTCGGAGAAATGTGAATTGATAAACCTCGGAGGAAGGGGCTAATTTATCGATAACGATTTAGCCGATTGCATACGATGAATATGAGAAAACGCGCGGGAGATATGGTTCTTATCGCGCGGTGAATTCATTTGCAAAATTGGGTTTTTTCCCCTCGAGCAATTCCGAAAGCGCTGGGAAAACGCCGACGATAAAAAGTAAAAGTGTTACAAACGCGCCGCCGCGCCGCGCCGCACCGCACCGCCCGGCCGCGCGCGTCGACGACGAGACAATCCATTGAGAGGTGATGTCGAGCGTAGAGGAATATAACGGCGCGCGATCATGCAGCAAACCTGAAATGCGATTATCGATTATTGGCGCGCTGCACTTATCAGAGAGCAACCGAGCTCTTGACTCTCGTCGGCGCGGTCTCTCCCGTCGAGGCCTCTCGCGAAAACGACCACAGCGAACACGCCGTTGCTTGTTGCTTATGTAATTCGGAACTCCAGTATCGCTCTCTCGGCGATTTAACGACGTTGATATCAACGCACCGCCCGGTATTAATCAAACGTTCTTTTAACTAGGCGACCGATTAACGTACGACGCTAACGTAATCCGTCGGATTTAAAAGCCTCTCGTTAAACATCTGTATCGATTTAGATTACTAAATATAGTTTCAGTTAATTGTGTTCTCTCCCTAGCGGATTACTTTCCTGTAATCCGAATAAGGACTTTGTATTTTTTTTTTTTCGTACATGGCCGGAAGATTAATATAGAGAGATCTATAAATGTATAATATAGATAGATATAAAAATTATTTCGAATAAAATAAAACAAACTGATGTCTTTACTGATAGTGACATAAAGTTGATAAAAGATGTTACTTGGACGATAATCACTTTGCACTAACGAGGTATGAAGTAGGAGCGATGTGTCGCGCGGCGACTAAAAAGGAAAGTTACCATTGGCATCTATGGATATGTCACTTGACTCGCGCTAATAATCGATCGGTTGCCGATCGACCTTCGAACGTTGAAATATTGCGCACAACGTACCTGCGGCAGTCCAACGCGTCCAAGGTCCCGCGATTAGTGGGTCACACTGTATACGATACGTCGTTTAGTTGAACGGCGATTGTTTGAAACACAATTAAACACGACGGATCCAATTAACTAACACGAAATTAATGAATTCGTATATTGTTGACAACGTGTAGAATCGAGAAAAGTGCGAAAGCGCTTCTCGATTCTATACTTATGTGTTGAACATATACACGTGGAAACTAAATCGCCGATGCTTATGTCAATTATTTACTTTTCGTTCTAGCGATGCAAAGATATATCAAATGCTCTTGGCGCTCATTCAGATCGTCTACCGATAATTACAAAAAATAATTAAGAACTTTTTACTTAAGGAATAAGAGAAGTATACGTTTATTGAAGATACAGCCCGTACTGGATATTAGTCTACAAAAAGTAGTACTTTTTCAAGTAAAATTAAAAACAAATTTCAGCTAAATGGTTGCAAAATTGCCATAACAGTGAGGAGAAAAGAAGGAAAGGGAATATATATTTAATATATTCCTTAGTCTAAAGGGAAATTTTTCTTTCCCCTTTTCAAGGAACTTCAGACGTATAAACTTTGCTCAGTACAAAGTTTGATGTATATACAAACAATAAATGTTTTTTTTTGTATTAATGTAATAAAAAAATTCATTCATTTGATTTAAGACTCGAAACTTTTAAGGGTCTCAATCCCCGGTCAGAATTCGGTAAGAGATATAGTCTGTAAATGAGATAAAAAGAAGTAAAATGATGTTCTCCTGGTAAGAAATATGTAGGAAGAAACTTTTCCGTTCGCGCAAGATCAAGAGCGGATACGATTTCCGACTTCGCTCCTTCGAGCGATAAGGAATTCAGAATCGACTAACGAATTCTTATTGAGAGAGGCAGTCCGGCTCTCTCTCTCTCTCTCTCTTTTGACCGGGATCGACTGTTATCGACGCGATAAAACTCAATTTATTTCGCACGAGAAATAGATTAAACTACCATGGTTCGTCGTACCTCTCGGTGATGGCTTCTAACGATCCGTACGAAGGTATAAGTTATATATCGCGATGTGTCGAATCGATCGCAGTTATTCATTTGATCCTTCGTCGAAGTGCGAATACTTTTTATCTCTCGAGACGTCATTTTTTTCTTTTTTTTCAGTACGTGCAAATTTCATCGTCTCACATTTTGCACACAATTTACCCTCGAACCTATACACACCGTGTATTAATTGCAAAATCCAGCATTCAAAAGATTGTTGTGAATATAATATAATTTGCGTAATATAAATTATAAATTATATTTACATCGAAATGTATCATGAACTACATAATTAGTTGCTCATAATTTCACATTTATAATTATTGGCCACCGAATTAACATCGATATAGCATCAATTATATCAATATATTAATATTGATATTAATATTGATATAACAGTAACCAAAATTGACGTAACAGTAAATCTGTTACGCGCAGATAGAGCGCGGTAAGATGTATAGAAAATGGAGCGTAATAAGGTAATTGCTCATGTCTTCGTAACGAATAGACTATGAAGTACGGAGAGATATATTTAATTAGATAAAAAAAAAGAGAGATTTTAATTAATACGTTGCATTATTAACGACGATGAGACGGATCGAACGCATTCGCGTTCTCGCATGAGCAACCTTGAGCCGGTGCACGCTTGCAGTCGTCCTGGCGATTATTTAACGCAACGGCATAAGCGTCGTCGACGTAACAACAGCATAATTTACGATGTTACGATATAGCGCGCGACGTGTCGTCCCCTCTCCTCGATATATCCCTCCCCGTCGCGCGCGACCGTGGATCAGCGGGGCGTCCTTGAATTTTTTCCTTCCGGTCGTGTCATAAATTTTGACAGTAGGAAATAGGCTCGTGACGTACGACGCGTCTATTGTTCAGCGCCCACGAAAGGAAATTATGTCATTAGCTGCGTATTTCAACAATATTGCGGTAAGTACCCGGCGAGCACGTCCTCATAAAGCCAATTGTTTTCTTATTAACCCCCATCTTCTTTTATCGTACCCATCGCGGGGGTTTCCACGCTCAAAGTGGACCGTAGATATTAAATTCTCAGGGTATATGGTCGCGTGAGAGGGGGAACAGAGTCGAACATCAATTTTAATTGTGGTTATGAAATCTGTGTACATAAGTTGCTACGATACGCGCGACGTTTCGTTTCCGTAACGATGCCTCAGCAAATTTGAGTCGATCGATAGCGATAAGGTTGACGCTAAAAGATTTTCGTACACCTATTACGTCACAGCTCGTCACGCAGAGTAATTCGCACGTCATCTCACGTCGTCTGAATCACGATGATTCGCGATGCCGCCGAAGTTTTGTCGTTTTGTGTGCCTGAAAAAAAAAAACGTGCCGCAAGAGGCAAGACTCTTTTCGATCCAATGGAATAGTACTGGCAGCAACCAGCCAGTGCCGCGATGTGCAATAAAGCGCAGAGCGATAAAAGCGGTGGCGGCTAGATAGTGGTGGAATAGTACCGGTAACGATTAGCCTGCCTCTCGCAGTCTCGGACGCGGTATCTTAATTCAGCGTAACGACATCACTTATTACGAATTTTCCTGCGACGGCACGTTTTCACGCGACGTTTTCCGTAATTATTCGCCGACCATTACGCAATTTCCGAGAGGTGCTCGTAAACGGCTCATATAAATCCGAGTCCTAACGACCGCTTTTAAATCGAAATTAATTCCCTTGTATACTTTCCGAAGCACCATTAACGTTCACGGCGTTCAATTATATCGTCGGAATCACAGAGACTGTAAAATTTTCTTTTCTTCAAATAACATTTATAATAATTTACGATACATTTGAGAATATTGCAACAGAATGGAAAGGATATAGCGGATATTTATATGGTATCTAATAACGCGATGAAATACTTTTTTAACGATTGTCCCTGATGTATTTTTAATCGACTTACTTTGGATACGAAGTCGTATATAATTAGAGATAAAATTATGACAGACAGTGTGGCGCTGTTACGTCAAGAGAATAGCAGTTTCTTTTGTTAAAAAGAATGCCGTTATGAATTTGCTAATCTATAAACTGTATTAATTTACACAAATTATGTAATATTATGAACGGAGTGCGCGCGTAAGCTCGTGTTGACAAATAAAACCAGGTAAACCAGTTTCTCTCTGTCTAACAGAGAGTTATAGTCCAGAGTTTCAGGTACTTTAATCAGCTGTCAGTAAGATTAATTTGATGTGTCAATTGACATGAGAAGATTCGGGATTTAATGAATCTGCCATCACGTCATATATAAATAAATAAACTTTTCATCAAATCGGCGTTGAATCGATTACGTAGGTAGGCGCACCGCTAAAAATATCGATGTCGAAAAATGTACGGCAAAGTCAGATTGGCCAATCGAACATATTGTCGTGGTGAAAGAAGACGAAGAAGAGACGAAGAAGAAGTAGAAGGCGGTCGTTCAGAGCGAACCGCAGCCAAAAGTAACGGCGGTGTGGCAATCGCCGCGTTCTTTAACGCTCTACCCAGCTTCAGCTTCTCCGCTCGGTTTTAATTTAAGACCACCCCTTCAAATGTCACGAATACGCATTCCGTTCCGCGCCGTCTCGCAGCGAGATTGAAAACACGGCTTTCATGTAGGCATCCACTGTTGTTTGAACGATTGCGCCGATGCTCCTCGCGCCCAACAGTCTCCCATCCGCGTCTCCGTCAAACGCATCGCTCGCTAACAAAAGCCAGATTTCCGCTAATTTGTTTTTGACTACGATTTCGCGATCGGACTATGTGAAAACACGGTCTACGCCACGGTCAGTCATTTCCGTCAGAAATATTTGACAAAATCCACGACAAGACACGTGCTTTATCTTTTACTTGATTTAACCTTCGAAAAATATGCTCTTTGGAGGACTATGATTGAATCGTTCTTGACTCATGGTTTATTAGATAATTAAAAAGTCGCATATAAATATAGTACATAAAATAGCTGGAAAAAGCAATAATTTTCGAATTTGATTTTTGATAAGTTTACTCTTGCGATGTAAATAAAGGGTATATATACGTATTTTCGAAAACTAAACAAATATCCATCTCGAGTGACTCAGCTACTGTCAGCCAAAGGTTAATAAACCTAATGGGATTTAATAATCAATTTTAACACAATACGCGTCACTTAGGTCGAGTGCAAAAAATGTTATTAATAATTATAACGTTAACGAGGCAAGCTCGTTAGCACGCCGGCGCTTGAGGTATCTATTGATGTCTCGTCTATAAAAAAAAAAGGAATTTTTTTGCAAAGGTGCAATGAACACGGACGAACGAGCGAGCAATAAAAGAAGCAAGTACATTTGTTGTGTTGGATTAAATAGCGCACGTAACGTTAAACGAGAAATGCCCAAAGCAACGATACTAGCTACTACTTTCTGGGCATTTTAATAAGCTTAAGAAGAGACTTCAGAAATCTCCGAGCTTCTCTCTCAGCGGGAACGCGAAATTCGTGCCAATCCCTTTTAATCGTGTTTACGAGCGTTGTGTTCTCTCTCTCTTTCTCTCTCTCTCTCTCTCTCTCTCTCTCTCCTCTCTCTCTCTCCGTTCGCTCACTCTGTCGCTCAACCCGCTCCTCATGCCTTCACGAGCGGAGCAGAGGTGCAATTTGCAGTTACGAGCGAACGCGACTGACGAGAACTCCTCGAGGACTACGCTAACCTTGTTGCCGCTACCCGACGGCATAAAATATAATCGCGCCGAGCGAATTAGAGCGAATATATTCTTCTTTTTTTTTTCTTCAGAGTACGCTTCGTGACCGCCGTCACTTCTGCGAAAGTTGATGGGCCGGCAGAATGGCGATGCGCACGGCGACGCGACGCGGTCCGAGGTAACTCGTTTAGAAAGTTCATCCGCGACCGCATCAGCCGTGTGCGATAATAAAATACAAACAACAATAAACATAGAAATTATTGCGGAGACATTGTTCTAAATTTAAATATAACATCGGACATCGTAAATGGGACAGTGTCTGGCGAATATGAGACGGGGTAGAAACCGCGAGATACCGAAAATAGAATTGGAACTTTCTTCTGGAAAAACACGAAAGTTTCGAGAATACGCATGTGAGATGGGTCATGTATATTTATATTTACAAGAATGTAATGCGTATATCTTGCATGCGTCCACTCTCTTTCCTTTATCTTTGACAGACAGATAACGCTGTTTCACTCGCCTGGCTGATTAATTCACCGTGCAGATTGACAACAGCGTTCGCGGTCGCGGTCGCGCTATCTTTAGAACTTCGAATAACGCCAAAAAATATCTGATCCAAAAATTTCGATCCGGCGCGTCGCGCGACGGACCCGGCCGCCCGTCTGTCGCGTTTCCGCGCGTTCCCTCGAAGCCGTAATAATGACGAAACGCGCACCGTCGAGTTTGCCACGTCGACCCACATTTATAAATAGAGAGGTCTCCTCTCCGGCGAGGCGAAGGTGCGCGCCGTGTGTCATCCCAGGAATATCACGGCCGACCGAGTGACCGGCTGTGCCAGCGTGAATGAGACTCCGCTGCACGCATGCATGCGTGCCCTGGTGTGCGTGCGCGGCATGTACAGTGCGAAACTTGCTCGGTATATATGAGAAAAGAATACCTCTTTTCTCTCGCGCACAGTTCAATTTACAGTTATTAACAGTTAATTAAAATTAAATTAGCAACACACAAAAATCACGTGTTTTTATTCGTCTAGAGTGGGTAAATTCCATTTTGTGAGCAAACAGCCGGTGATTTATACCGTGATGTAAATCTAGACGCGAGCGCGAAATCCACGGCCCGTGAACCCCGTGAAAAATCGGACGTAGATATATAGTGCAAAACAATTCCGTAACGGAATGCGTGACGCTTTTGTTGTCTTTGGCTATGCCACGCCGATTACATAACGAGCGCGACGAAACAGATTAGAGCTCACGATCGTGGGGCCAGCCGGTGGGTAAGAAAAACTGATGTCGCGAACAAATGTTAATTACTGTAAATGTCTTAAATATTGCAGAGAATATCGGGCAATTTAATTTCTCACATTTAATATAGGAATAATGATACGTAATGACTGAAATTCCATGTTTTCGTTTAGTTATAGATTTGTCGTTAGATATCGTTTGCTCACAGCGATTGGACGCGTCATATTTTACACAAAATTATTGCTTGCATCCACCTCCACCCTCTCATGTATGTAAATACATTTATAATCGAGCGTCAAGATACCGTATGGCGATAAATTCCTAATCGTTTTTTGCTGTGTTGCGTGACGTGCAACTGCTCGCGCAGATCGCGAGCGTGCGTTCAGTTCGAGAGGGGACACTATAAGAAAGAAAATCTTTCGATTTCCTTCGTCCCGCAATAAAGGCGAACATGCGTGCCAGCTCTCGCGACACTTTGCGTGCGGCGACGCTGGCGCGGGAAACGCGCCGCACTTTGGCGATTTATTGTCGCACCGCGGGGACATTAGGGACCACCGTTTGGCGATACAGCTGAAATTTAAATCAACGTGGTGTGTCGTAACGGCCGCGAGACCCGCGAGCATCCACGGGAGAGATTGGGGAAGAACGACCTCGCCGTATTATTAGAGGCGTTATTATATATTTGCATTACGTGACGAGATGTACATATATCGCGCGTGTCTCTTCGACGGTGCGGCGCGCGTCGCGCTTCGTTCCAATCGCGTGCGCTGTAAACGAAGTCATTGCCGATGAAGGAGACACTAGGTCTCGCAAGCGTGTTTTTACTGATTCGTAGCGATAGAGAGAATCCCCTGGGCGAAACGCGCTCGTTAAAATAATAAAGATAATAGCATAAAATATAAATAACGAAAAGCGTATTAGATTATCTTCTCGCGGAGGGATGATATATTTCTAATATTTAATTCAATATTATTATTTAATGAATTGTTCAATGGACGCGAAAGAGAATCTGCCAAAGATTCCGAGATCGCTGACTGATCGTCGCTGTCTTACTTTGAGTAATTTTATTTCACGTTGCTTCTTATGTTTCGTTGCAAATAACGAAAGTGGTATTGTAGCGTCGAGGCAGGACATAAGATATTAAACGTTGAGTATGACGGACATATAATCTGTTTACGATCTTTTTTCTAAGTCTTAAATTTTTATAGTTTTCCACGATATTAAGTTTTTACAATGGTAAAAAAAAAAGTACAACGTATACATAATCTTTACAATAATAAAGATTATTAAATATTAACACTATTAAATATTCATATTTTCTATTAAAACATCAATGCATTAATCATACAGTTTGTGCTGAGGAAGCACAAGTTATGTTCCTAATTCGTCAATTTACGTTAAAACGAAGAAAGATTACGCGCAGGGAGAAATAAAATTGTAATTATAATAATTAATATGTTAATTATTGTTGTACAATAATATGTATACGAAGAACTATTCATGTATGTTTGATTTGTTACTATTCTTCAATCGTTTTACGAAAGAATAAGCACTAATTTTTATATCAAGAGTTTATCCTCAATAATATAGTATAATTGTGTGATATCATTGAATTAAAATTTTCGATTTAACTCATGAGTATCGACTTGTGAAATAAAGTTCACGCAATTTCATGCAAATTCATCCTATAGGCTGCCGCCACGATTATATTGACAACTTGTTTTTGTCCCACTCCGTTTTTTGCATTATGCGTGTGTCGGATAGGGGTCATCGATTGTCTACCGCTCTGTTAACTTACGCGCCACGGGCTTAACGTGGAAGTGAAAAATATCATCTGGAAGTCAGCCAGTGGAACTATTTCCAGAGCAAGTGGCATAAATAGCGTTGTTGTGGCGAACGGATGATGCTCGTAGCGGCCCTCGTGCAAAGTGAGGAATTATAATCAGCGAGGTACCAACGTGATAGTAGCAAGAAAAAATGCCGCGGCATGTGATTCAGGATGTGCCTTTAGATGAGGAATAGTGCACGAGTATTGATCGCTGCAATTGTAGTTAACAACATTGACTAGTTTAATGATATATTTAAAGCTAAATTAAAATTAATTTTTAATTTAACTTCTTAATTGAATTGAATTAAAACGTTTTAACGTTTATTTAGGTTATCCCTTTTAATAAACCTATAAAACTCGGTTATAAATTTAATAAACCTATAGAGCTTGGTTGTAAATTTAAAATATGTAATTAATAAACTACTAACTTTGACAAATTTAATTAATAAATATTAATATAATAAATTAAAATTATAGCCTATATCTCGCGCTTTATCAGAGACAATGCGTTTGCATTAATTGCATCTACAGTCTGTCCGTAGTCATCGCGATAATTTCCACAAGGTATAGTATACGCAAACATCATCGCGGACATGCGATGGCCCATGTGGTTTAAACATCGTACTTTTGATAAGCGGCATACGATCGAGCTCGTAAATTCCGCTTATCAATTCCGAATGTCAAGTTGGTCAACTGGATTTGCGGTAGACCGAGATCAATGGTAATATCCCGCTGGTTAAACGTTTTATCAGGAATCGGTTGATATCAAAGGCGCGCCATATACTACGCTTTACTTCGTATAATTACGCCTCTCACTTTCGTAATTGCAAATCGTTCTTATCGGATCGATATAAATGTCGTACTTTTTCTTTCCTGCGATATGAAAGAAAAAAAAATTCATCATCACGACCGATCATCGGTTCGTCTCTCGACGTCAGTCCTAAGCGAAGTGCCATTTATCGAACTAATCGCGAATTCAAATCAACAATACCGGCTGCTATTTCCGAGAAGAGATCGCAATGATACGCGCTAATGTGTATCATTGTGATCTCTCTGCCGGGATTTACATAACGTGGAATAAATCCGCGTCGACGCGGATAGACGAGCGCTAATGAGCGCGGGCACCATGAGCGCTCTAAAGGTTAATTGCAAGGCTTTTCCGTAGGATCGCGTCGTGTATTTCGTTATCTCGTTGAGGAAGTACGCACGCCGCGTATTCCGTCACCTGAGAACGCGAGATCGAACGCGAGAGAGTTCCGCGGCTCTTTGTACACGCGCGGCGACGGCGGCGGCGGCGGCGCATTCACGCACGCGACGACGACGGCGCGACGCGGCCATTCCATTATCTGCGGCAGGAAAGTTACCTTATTGTTCGCCTGTGGAGATCTGCCTCTGTTCTATTCTTGAGTTTCGAGCACGTCCTTCAGCCTGCAAGCACACACAAGAAAATGCTGGTTATATATTTGCGGCGTTAAATTGTATATCGATTATCAATCACACGCATGAGCTCACGTATCAATTTTTACCGCGGCGGAAATGAACCGCGGCACTGCTTAATAAAAGAGTGTAATTATATCCACTTTACGCTCCGCCAGACATTTTTTACAAGACGCCATAAATCCCCGGGATTTATAATCCCCGTGCTTTTTTCGCCCCGCCATCATCCATCAAGTCGCGATATGCGTTCTCGTTCGCTCGTCGGACCAATTCTATAAACGTGTGCGCCAGATTCTCACGAACATAGTGAATGTTTTGGCAAAAGAGACGTAACAAATAACATTTGTCGCACGCGGTTCGAAATTGCAACAGACACGGCGGAGTCGCGAACTATTTTATACTTTTGAAAATTCTGCAAACTGTTTAGAAAGGATCGAGCGAGCCAATAAAAATCAAAGAATGTGCGCGTAAAGTTTCTTTGAAAAAGCCATTCAACAAAAATGGAGCAAAGTTGCTTTAATCGCAGAAAAAAAGCAGACGCGGATCGCGCGGAACGCCGGCTCATATAATTATCGCGACCGTGAACCCTAAGGAGTTGTCAAGTGTTATTAGTAAAGTTCACAAGTTGAAGTTCGTGCGACCATGCGTAGTCGCGTGTTACGGCTACCGCAAGCTGTTTACGCGATATATTTGTATAAACGACTATACGAAACAATCTCGTTATTCATGAAAATATGCCAATCTCTTGAGTTTTAATTTTGCTAATCTCTTTAATTTCTTTATAAGGTTCTTATATCACATTTTATAGTTGATGTGTAATAATATGGAAAAAACCAAACTATTTATTAATATAAAATTTGTAGAATTATAATAATCGATCCTAATATTAACGATATAACATAAAAGTAAAGCATATTGAAAAAATTTAAACATTTTTCAAAAGGAGAGTTTTTTCAAATAATTTCTCTAGAATTTTATCTTTATAATAATTAAATTTTTGTACCCAATAATACACATTCTCTCTCTCTCTCTCTCTCTCTCTCTCTCTCTCTCTAAAAACTTGCGAAAGAATATTCGACAACATATAGAAAAATATAGAAAAAAAGTTATTATTGACCCAAGGTTTCTAATTCAATACGTTTAGTGACACACATTGCGCGTACATTCTACTCGATTTTACGACTTCCTTCGCGAAAGCATCAATAATGATTCAGCGATGCGCGTGTCAATATAAACAATAGACTTCCCGTTATCGCTTGTTTGCGCGTATTACTGGGCATTTAGGGAGAGCAGGTGATGCGGCAAGTGCCGCCGATGTTGTTGAAAAACAACGGCGCGGGTCTTAATACCGCTCTCGTGACGTACGCACGGAGGAATGCCGTAATCTCCGTCCGACGAGTCGTCGAGGAAATTTCGCGAAATACGCCCGTGAGCGTGAGTCACGTTCCTCGGACGGCTGACCTGATCCAATTTCGAAATAATCCCCGAAAGAAGAAAAAAAAAGAGCTCGCGGCCGCGCGACGAGATACAATCGCATAGGTGGGGAGAGCGGAGGAGAAAAAGCGGAGACGTCTGCCGCGAGAGTCCGAAATAACATAAACTCGCCGCGTCTCACAATAAACATTCTGATGTAGCAGCAGAATGCACGAATGCGTCGTGCCATCGATTATCGATGCGCGCAAAATACTTTTCGTTGGAACGCTCCTCAAAATCGGTCGGAGTATCGAGAGGAAATTTTCTCGTCGCGCGCGACATAACATCTCGCTTCATTTTTGATGAGACGCTAAAATTCCGGGAATATTTTCGAGGGATCGATATTTTAAAATTTCGAGGAGGATTTGACGTTACATTGTAACCGATCACAAGAGAGACGCCTGACCGATATACGTATAGGTACATGAATCGCATTGATGACGATATCGGAATCGATCTGCTCGAAATAAACAGGAAGTTAATAGCGCTTGTTGATGTAATCGCGCCGCTGGTCACTTTCGTCGCGCGAAATTCCACGGGGTTTCATGCAAAGTGGCAACGATCGCTTTCATAATAGCGAGCGTGTTACAACCGTCGTGATGGATTTCTTGCTAGACCAGAAGTTTCAAGCGCGAGTGACACGCGCGGCGCGACGGGGAAAAGTGATCGGCGCGATCCGTCCGTCAATAAAGTAGAATGTTCTTTTTTTTTTTGCTGTCGCCGCGGTGTGATACAATCGTCTGTCGACAGTCACCGTCCGATTGGACACAATGGACTTCGTTCTGGGCCTGGGACTCGAAATAATTTCATTTGTACCACGAAATCGCATTTTCATCGGCGAAAAAAGAATTATCATTTCCGCCTGACGTACTTATCTGCTATTTTTCGCGAGTGACGTAAGGGCAGTCGATAATCAATTTCGATGGCTGACTCTGCTCTAGGCTAAACAGAAACCAAGTAGCATAACTAAAATTTATAAAAAAAAAGTGTGATATATATAAAATACAGAGTGAAAAAAATATAATTAATACAATCATCTAAAACATATCATGCAATAATAGGTATTGTCTAAGATAATTAGAAACAAAGGAATATCTTTGCGTAACGCGCATGAAATATGTACAGGAAAGTGTCACGATTTTATTCTCGTGCGGTAACAAATCATGACGCGACGGACATTCGCAATAACGTTCGAAGTGGTCGCGTGCACAGGCTTGCAGGCGAAAATGCAAGAGCCATCTCGCGTAATCAAGCAACTTTCTCGCACTCGAGTCCTCCAGGGTCAACAGTACGTCGGGCAGACGCAAAAGAGGCCAACCAGGCTGGTCTTCACGACTCGGCAATAAGGGAAAGTACAAGAGGCTTTCGACGGAACGACCCTTTAAGGGGCACGAGGGTAGTTCCGGCGATGGCAGCGGGGAGTGGAGAACGAGGAGAGACATATTGATCGTACGGAAAACATTCGCCCCAGAAACGGGATCCTTTCCTATCTCGCCGGTGACAAAAAGGAAAAAAAAAGGGAAAAACACGAGAATCGGATACTGGCTCGTATATATATCTCGCGAGAGAATGTATTCGAATATCGAGCGTATCGACGTACAACCCGAATCAAGACGCTTCGACTAGGTCGCCGAGATTTAAATCAGCGACGACAGCTCGTCGAAATCTGTCGTGAGCGGGGCAATCTAACAGCGAAGGTATTTGCTCGAGAAAATTGCGACACACAAATTGCACGTAATGGTTATTGTAGGGTAGCGGAGAAAAAAAGGAGGAAGCGAAGCGCTTCCATCGACATTACGAATACCTTCCTTAAAATGGCTCTAACAATAAGTCGAGTAGCAACTTGAAAGAAAAAAAATATATAATTTTCTTTTTCCTTATTACAGCTCCCTGACCTGTTACACGCGCGTCGCTGCTCCGAGAGATGTGTCCAACGAGCACAATAATTAACCGGCGACAAGTTTTTGTAATGATGCAATTCTTTCTTAAACACGTACACGCGCGACGCGACGCACACGTCGCCGAGTGTCCCAGATATCGCACGGGGAGGGATTACGCGGGGGGGGGGGGGAGGTTGAGAAAGTGGGGAGGGGGGAATTATGAGGAATCGTTAAGGATGCTCATGTCGTATTTAGACGCGTACGAACGGAGGTCATACGAGGGTTGAATTCTCAAGGACACGGCGATGACGTGAGAGAGGGGAGGGTCGGTGGTCTATTTTAACGGGCGGACATAGGTGATCGATCGCGCGCGGGCATCGTACCAACCCCCAGCGAAAAGCGCCGGGGGCGGCGGAATATTTCGTAGCTGCTCCTGCTGCGCTATCGCAATCTTCCATTTGCCTGTGTACCTACCTCTCTTATTCGCAATTTCGGGCCGTGGCACGCGAGGTTATTGAACCGCGTTCGGTCGCAGTGCCGGAGAGTAAGTTTCACTGCCGTCGCGAGTGTAAGTTCTCCGTCCGAGCCGAACAACCGCCTGCATCAACCGAAATTGATCGAAATCGCGAAATTAAACCTGGCGGTGGTTGCCGGCAACTCGATTCGTATGTGTGTATGTGTGCAGTGCACGCCGCACGGAAATTCCCCATTATTTCATACGCAAACTGTTGAGGCCTATTAATTCCAGTATATCTAATATATAAACGATATGCCACAGTGTTTAAGTAGATAAATATATGATGATGGCTATACGTAAGCCGCTTCTTACTTATAAATTCTTTGGTCTTATAGGCTGCAATCAATTTGGGTTTCTCAGTTTTCTTCAACACATTCTGCATATTAAATTTATAATACAAACATATCCTTGCATTCATTTTGTATAGCTAGATATTTGATCTAATATATGTACATACATAAAATACTAAAAGAAAAGTTGGAAGGTGGTACGTAAGATACTAAAAGAAAACATGGAAGGCAAATAATGTTAAGGTAAATAATAAATTAAAGTAAGAAATGTTCAATCAATGTAGATTGTTTAGCAAAATTAATCTTGTTAAAGATTTGAATGAAACTACCTACATCTTTTCGCGTAAACCGATTTCATTCTGCATATAAAAATATCAAAAAAAAAAAGGTCATTGAGGAAGGAAATACTTTTTACAAGATATTTCGTGTTTGTTTCAGAATGTAAATAATAATATATAAACGATTGTTCTTATGTGCAAAATAAGTAGAAGAATTAAAAAAGGTCATTGAAGAGGAAATACTTTACGAAATACTCCATGTTTTGTTTCAGAATGTAAATCGTAGTATCGAATGTAAACGATTGTTTTTGTGTGCAAAATAAGTAGAAGAATTAATGTGAGAAAAATTATATACATTCAAGTAACTCATGTTATCAAAACACAAAATTTCTATATCTGTACATAATTTTTTGACTTACGTCGATCGAACAATTTGCATGCAGTTTGATGAGAACTAATTGCTCTTACAATCTCGAATCCTTCTTTTAAGTCTTATATACTCTACATATTAGATTAAGACTGTTAGAAAACAGTCCTTTTACCTAATATGAATATGTTTGGAAATCGTTAAAAAAAAAATTCTATAGACCTGTCACCTCGCGAGGGAATCTAGAGCAGTCCGATAGGTCATTACGGAGATAACGCTACCGGCTTCTTCGGAGGCATTTCAGTGAGCTGCGAGTGTTTCTCCCTTTGGTAATTCTCTTTTCTATCTGCGCCGGGGACGTACGTAGGAAGCCAGGTCGCCGGGAGCTTTTGTAACGTGGGCGGAAAAGCTCAGATCAATATCAAGCGCGAATTGGAACGTTACGTTGCGAAGATCGACCCGTGACCCAGTATGGACCCGCCCGTAGGTAGGGCGGCGATGGTGGCGCCATCCGAAAGATTATTTTACACACATACGGGCAGAGGCACGCACCTACGCGGGAAGTCGGTCAAACGCGATGCATTTTCCCGAGGCGAATTTTTCCGGAGTCGATCACTGCTCGCATCGCCGCGAACGCGCGATTACCACGGACGGGCCCCATGTTTCTGAATGAATTCGCTTTAACGCTTCGTCAGCGGTTCAAATAGCTACCAGTCAATCGTTATTGATGGACAATCGAATCCATCTGAAATCTGCTTCGAATTGAAACCGAAGGTTCTTGAAAGCTTTAAACGTCTTGGAAGGCGATTTTGAAAGCTCGGAGATCTTGAAAGCTTGGAAAACCTGATGAAATGTTTTAGAAGATCTTTCCTGGCAAATGTGTTTAAATATTCTAATATTAAATAAAGATCTTGTGATTCTTGCAAGCAAAAATGATTGTTTACGTAATACTTTATGTATGATCACACTCGAACGTATTTTACGAAAATGAAATTAATTGTAAGAACGATTATCAAAAAATCAGGAAGGCGAATGAACTTATAATTAATACGGAAATCCAAATCTCTAAAGTACATCGTGCATTTTCATTCTTCTCGTAAAACCGTTTATGAAAATTGATACAATTACGTAAAATCGATCGCGCGTGCCAGATTCTGACCTCTTTCTAACGGGTGGTGCCTGATTAAACGCTCGTCGCGTATGCTCGACGCGAAAGAGACGCGGGCACGCATATCTTGCCTTATCTATGTATTTGCGCAGAAAAGTTCAGAGATTACGTCACACAATGCCACGTAGCAGCGAAACCATTTCGCGAATTACTATTTGCTGAGCTAAAATTAATTCCTCCCCTAGATTGTAGAACAGATTTTCTAAGTTTCGCTAGGTTCCCCCCTCGATTGCCAGAGCTTGCTTCATTATCTCGTTCATTGTCAGTATCCTGTTTGATATATAATCATTTCTGTCTTTAAGCTTCCTGAGATAAGATTATGAAATAAGATTATAAGAGCTGCCTTTCATCCTGAGAAACGCGAGATACATATGTATATTTCCTTCTCCTATAGAAAATGAAGCTTGAATGTAAAAGAGAATTCGATTTATATATTATTGAAATATATTTCGTGTTAAAGGAAAAATCAAGCACAAAATTATAAAATCTACCTCTGATCCTGAGAAACGCGAGAAACATATAAGTATTTCTGCTTCTTCAACACATAAAACTTGGATGTAAAAAATCCTACAAATTTATATACATATATTATTGAAATATATCGTATTAGAATAAAAAATCAAGTATCATGTTGAAGGAACGTTGTGGAATTTAGTAAGTAAATTCGCGAAATGGCGAGAAAAAGAGGCGCGAACGAGCTACGAAAATCGATTAACACCATGTTATGTAACGCACCAGGAGGGGAAAGGAGGGTGGGGGGAGGGAAGAGGGAGGAAAGACGTGATATCCGCGGACCTGTGACGACCTTGAGAGGATACGTTTGGCAGTGCCGTGATGCATCTCGAAATAGCGGCGTCGCGTCGCGTCGGCCTCGCAAAAGTTGTTATTGCCCGTTGTTGGTACGGCACGAACTAGTTTCTCGTAACGTCTACGGTAATGCAATTTGCCTATTCATTCGCGCTCAACACGCATACATACACGCATACACACGCACACGCGCGCGCGCGCGCACGCACCTGTGCACGCACGTAGTTCCCCCTTCCGTGTGTATACGCGCTTGATAACGCGCGCGAAGATGTATACGCGTTACGGTGACGTATATCGTACGTGACAAGTGGAAAAAAAGCAATAGTCACGGTCCTGATTGAGATGCGCATAATTTACTGGGCAAATGCCCAGACACATATGCGAATGATTCGTTCCGATATGGTGGCCTGTGCGCCTCTTTTTTTCCTCTATAAATACATCACCCTGTCTAACATCGGGCAGATTTTCATTCTTTCGCTCGATGGAAGATGAGCGGAATATCCTTCCCCGGCGACGTTTCTTATCCTTTGCTATACTAAAATTGATAATACAATCCCGGCGATGTGTGACATGACGCAGCTGTATTGAAATGCCTGTTACTGAACTGCATATAAACTCGCGGAATGCAAAATTCTTTTATACTAACAATAACTGTTTTATTTGTTAAATATATTTGAACTTGATATGCTGTGGTTCAGCGCAATTTCTTCATTTGTTTCAATTCGAGTTTTGAGTCGGAATTATTGCCAAGACGTTTAGTGTATAATCGCGAAATGACGGTGAAAATTTAATGGACTTTTACATCACAAGTATGTGAGACATCTGTTCCAACATCAACGAACACCCGCTACATTTGTCATACATACCGCATGATGAAAGCGTTTATTCGGAAGGAAAACGTTACATTTGGCACTGTATTTCGTGCAAAATACAGGACCGCGTAAATATAGGATACAATGAGTATCTTCTCAAGTGAAAACACAGTATTTTTATCTCAGAATCTGCAAAATTTATCGAATTTTAAAAGGTGGTGGCTAAATAGACAATGGGACAGCTTGTAACGTGTAAATTGTATTCAGAAATTTTCCCATCACTCAGTAATCTTTTTTCGTTTTCTTTCGTGGTTTCGAGGCCATTGTCGAATTCTAAATTCGACCAGCTCACGTGACTGGTTAAACACTCGGGGCAAAAGCAGAAAAAAAAGCAGAAAGGAGGACTCTTGTCTTCGCGGCGCGCACTCATATTTCCTCTTCGCGGCGGCTGGTACTGGCTTTTACTCGGGTGTTTCGAGAGTTCGCGCGAAGCGTAAATCTCCTGCGTCTTCTGGAGAAGTTTTGCGGCGAGAGAAAGAAAAGAGGCGATTCCGCGAAACGTTGCATGCAGATCTGCGAAAACAAGAGGTAAATTCGAAAAGAAATTTCGGACGGTAAAATTGAAACCGAGACCAAAAAAAAAACGGCGCACGCTTGACAGCGCGAATGCATGCACGTTTATCAAACAGCAGACTCAACACAAATAATAAAAACTAATTCGTATTAATTTTCAATTGGCATAAAAAAGAACGCGATTGCAAACGTAAATCTTTTACATCTGTTTAAAATATTTATTTATTTATTTAAAAAATGCTTCGTATTTATATAAACAAATATTTTATATTTAAAGTGATAGTTTATTTTAAAAATACTTTATATATATATATATATATTTATTTATTTATCTTTTTAAAATAAATTTTATATTAAACATTCAAGTTATTTAAAATATTTACGCAACATTCCTTTCGGCGCCGGTGTTTCGCAAAATCGTTCGCGAGTCAAACGGCGCGACAGCTATTCCGGATAGCATCATCGATTTACTCTGTCAACCGTAATTGTCATTGTTTTCGGCAGGGCTCCCATACTAGTACTAATAAGGTTATCATAACAGCAGGAACGAGTGCGCTGCGCAGATAAGTCCTTTATTTGTACAAGGAATTAACGCGGATTTGCGCGTACACAGACTCGCGCGATATTGCCCGGTTGGAGTTGCACACGCAACAGTAAATTTCGCGAGGTAATGCGTACGGTACCGAATAGTAAATCCGAAGCGAAACTGCCACTCATCGCCGTTATCTGGGATACGTTATACGTTCTTCTGGTCGCCGCGAGCGATTCTCGGCAGCTAGTCGTCCCGACGGACGGAGGGGTCGCGTCTTTTTGGCCTTGCGCGCGGATGTTGGTTTAACGACGCGCAAAATAATTATAACTTTTAGCGAGCGTTCGGCGCGAGATGGTTTTACCGAAACGCGCCACGTTTATGATCCGCGCTATAAAACGGCGCACCTTGTTATCGCTCAGCGCGCAGCTATTATATACGCTCGAACGAGAGATATATCGTTTGCCGAGACGATAAATTAACATTGCCGCTCGGATTTTGATTAACTTCGCGAAAACCAGAGATAATTCAATATGCAACGCTGTAATAAATGGACGCAATTGTATGTAAATTCTGATTTAATTTCCTGCCCTCCCAGTTTTCTAAATACGTTTGAGTGTTTTACATAAAGAGTGAATTAAAAAACAAACATGCTATTAGCCACAAAATAATTAAACTATTATAAATATCCTCAATATGTATGAAATTTCATTATCATAATTTCAATTATTAGCGTTCATGTACATTATTAAACACCTCGAGAATTAAACTAGGAAAACCATCACGTAAATATCGTTTACATACTTGAAACCTAGCTTTGTCTACATAAAACACACGAAAGAGGATCTTCCTTGAACAAGTGGGAGATCGTTATTCTCATTGTACCTTCCACGGTCGCCTATTTGTTACTCGCATTTGTTGCCCTTTATCCGGAGAAGCGCCGTCGATTTAAAAGAAACACTCGCGCGGTCGCGTATCCAGTATTGACGGCGCAGTATCGCGAGTGCTGCAGTAGAATATACAGCAGTCGAGAATATCGTACGGGAATAAATAGCGAGAGAACGATCGGTGGTCGCGGTAGTCCGAGAACGACGCCGCGCCGCGCCGCGCCGTTTTGTTCGGTGCACATGCACCATGCACCACGCTCGCCGATTTCGTGCAGGCAATGCAAAATATCGGCCGCCATAAATTCGCGCGGGTATTCGCGCCCACCCGGTTCTCCTCCCCTCGCCTCACCTCGCCGCACTGCACCACACGATGGAGCGGCTGCTCTAAACGTACTCGAAAATTATGGCTCGCCGGAAAAGGCGATGGATGACGCCGAAACGAAAACGAAGCGTCCCGAGGGGCCAATCGCGAGGGATCTTGTGTAACTCGGGTAACGGCAAACCGGTTCGTGAACGGCAGTATCGAATCGATTAGGTTGCCGATCGATTGTGTTGCGGAACGGTCGTCCTGTCCCGGAAACTCGCCGCTGTTGCTCCGCTTTCCGATGGATCCATGATTTCTTCTTCGCTTCCTATCTCTCTTGCGCGTTGACATCCTCCACCCTGCGTACCTTCGCCTGCATATAATTTTTTCTCTTTTGTCCCTTTTTCGCCCGACCTCCTTTGAAACGCGCAAATTTCAATTCCACGCTTCGTGCGAGGGATAAATAAATTCGGAGTCGCGTCGGAAACCAGGAAGGTTGCAGTGCAGCGGCAGATTAATCCACTTTTCTCAGAACTTGACAAAATTATTTTAATTTTACATTTAATTGTCTACAATTTTTTCTAGTTTTCTCGAGTTTCATATTAAACTTGATTTGCTGCGAAAATTTGTACATTGCTTGAAAATTAAATGATTTAAACATGCAAAAATACACAAAACCGCTGAAATTTCTCTTGAAATGTTCGCTAGGACTTATTGTTAATCTTTCATTGAATATTATCATATTTTAAAATAAATCCAATAAATTTTAGAAACTCAATTCAATCATACGAGATATGATCTGAAACTTGACATCGCAAGCGGTTGAATTATTTCTTTTGCTGTAATGCAGTAAGCCACGTGGAAACCTTGGGTTTCGCACGAACAAACGTTGTCACGTGCCGACGTGCGCGTACAATTACAACGCAGTCATCGTCGGAGACGCGGAGAGGTGCGCGAAGCGAATTCGCCTCGTGCCGTCACTTCGCGCTATTTCATTTTCGCTAAAAAAAAAAACAACTAATAC
Organism: Wasmannia auropunctata; assembly: GCF_000956235.1. Taxonomy (NCBI): domain Eukaryota; kingdom Metazoa; phylum Arthropoda; class Insecta; order Hymenoptera; family Formicidae; genus Wasmannia; species Wasmannia auropunctata. The sequence continues at coordinate 707,321 of NW_012028691.1, read as the reverse complement.
GTTTTCCGTTTAAGTCCACAGTGATGTATTGACCGACAACGACGATGTTTGCTTCGTAACTCTTAGTTCGTTCGCAATAACGGCATCGGGATAGCGTTACATAATCAGCCATCATATCCGCGCGATGGTAAATCGATTATTCCGTTTATTCCTCGTTCGTCTTGCCACGAGAGAATCGCGCGCGAAAGAGAGAGAGAGACTGTGCCGAGAGAAAACGAGAGTCGATGCGATCGCGCCGCGCCTCCGTGCAATTTTTCACGTGTCAAATACGCGTGCTGCCACGGCTACGATCAGGGACCTCGTGCCTCGTCGGTGCCCCGATCGATAGATGCATTACCATGCCTGAATATCGCTAGCTTTCATGTTAAATGCAGCAGACTTCGAAGAAGCGGGGCGAAAGTATAAATAATGTTCGTGCGCGCGAGACGGAAGAGAAAAGGAAAAAGTATCGAGAGATCGCGACCTGCAGCGAGTCCGATAAAGTCCACTCGTTGGTCCTTAAATATAAGATGAATTCCCCATGTCTCAACTTTTGAGAAAAGAAAGGTATAAGGCGTTATTTTCGATGTTTGTACAAATTTATCCAATTTACATCAAGTTTTTCAGGAAGATAACAATAGTTTATCTATATGTAACTATTATTCAAGAGGATTTCGACATCTGATATTTTTGTATATCAGTCACGGATTCGTATTCTTCTGAAAATGTAATATCTCCACTTATATATAAGTGCCTCAAGAATCTGCAAAAATATCATCAACAATTTATTGGATTTGACTCGTTTCCACAGAATATTTTAAAAAGAATCTATTTGATTCTTATTGATTGAAATTGAATTATAAATAAGATATTAATTATTTTTAGTTTAGCGAATTGTCTATTCATCAAATTACGTCTCGCTGTTCGATCTTGAAAAGATACTACAATTTCAAAAGTTCATATAACAATAACGACTGTATTCTCAATATTTATTTTTAAATGTACACGTATGAAAAGAAACGGTGCATTCTCTAATTTGTATCGTGCGCATCGGTGACCGCAAGTGCGCGAGCTATGCGCGCAATTTGTAAACGCCCCCGCGTCGCCGCCGGTTCGATTGTGCGGATCTGCGCGTGCGAAGAACAAAGGAGAGAATGAGAGAAATAAGACGCGACTGACGGAAAACGGGAGGAGGGAACGAGGTGGGCAACGAGGAACAGTGTGTCGGTGGTATAATTGGCTAAAGCCAAGTTCAAACGATCGTGTCTCTGGTTGGACGACATTCCGCGAGCAGACGGGGCCTTTGGTATGCAAAATTCACCGGGTGTGCAGTAAGCGTGTAGGTGTGTATGTGCGCGCGTATGTACGTGTGGATGCAAAAGAGAAACGAGCGCAAATAAACGAAAAGAGGCGCGCGGAAGAATATAGAAATCGCCACGAGTGTTTTGCATCGACCTTAACGCCGGTAACACGTACCGTGATAGAAATACATCCACGCTAAAATAATCCACGCAACTTCTCGCACATTTTGAAATAGAAATTATTTGGCTCATTTTTGCTTCGGAGATCGAAGACTTGAATTGTGGTGCAACTGTCATCAGGATAATCAGCATTAAGAATATATATTGAAAATTTTGTCAATATATCGAAAACATTTTTCAGAATTTGAATAAAAATAATTACATATCACAAAATGTAAAAATGATTTAAGCAGCGTGAGATTTGAATATACCTTTAAATAAAAGATTCTTAAATAAATGCAAGCAGTTTCGAAAAATATTGTATGCTTTAATAATACGACGAGAGCAATCTCAATTTGTTTAAAAAGTCGATTCGACGTGACGGGCACGTTTATCGAATGTCGTTGCTCAATTCCTTTTGTTCCGCAAAGAGACGCCAACATGCAAACACGATCTCCGCGTGAGACTGCGTAATTGCAATTACTTGGCCGACAATTAATTGCGTTGCCTCGGCATTTTTCCTGGACGCGGTCTCATTCTTCTTCATCTTCCTTATAGTCAAACGCGGGAAAATGCAGCATGCGCGTGGCGTGTGTGCAGCCGACTTTGAACAGCGGAGAATCCTCGTAATAGCGTCACCGCGTGACGTAACATTAACGATGATAGAAAACAACTTTGGTGCAGGAAAAACGATCACGAAAAGGCTGAGCCGACGCGGTATAATCCAGCGATGCCCCACTTACGTAACGCGCAATTATTGGTGGAGAAGATTCGTTGAGCGATATATTATTTCATAAAAAATTCCTCTCCCCCCCCCCGCCTCTTACGTTGACGGATAAATCGCTCGAAATCCCGTTAATTGAATTCGCGAGTTTCGCGCAATTGCGAGGGAGGAGAAAGTTAAGTTTTATTAATCCGAGAGAATGTCAAACGTCACGCGGAAATCAATCGGACAATCGAGCGCTCCCGAGTCCTGCTCGATTGTCGGCGAAATCGGGATCCGATATCTCTCGTCGATCTAGACATCGATACCGATCCGCAAGAAGCCGTGGCGGTGGTTTCGTCGGGCTTGCGAAACCGGTCCGCAGCTGCCGCGGGATATATTTGCGCGCGCGAGACAGTCCATTGGTAAATTACCCTCGGAATCTGGGCCAGTTACAACACCTGCCGGGCAATACGTGGCGAGGCGCAATCTTTGACACGGGACGGGAGGCCCGGCGGGGGACGATGAATCTCAATCGGCGCGGCGGCGCGACGTGCCGATGCCAAATTTAAATCCGCGCCGAACGCGACGCGGGAGATCGCGCGTCTCGAAGTAGACGCGGATCACGAGCGAAAGTGTGATGGATTAATCGGGGTGCGTTGTGCCATGCGAATTATTTCGTGGCCTAAACCAATTTTGTTTGGCGTGCAATTACAACCGTGCGCGCCGATCGTATCATCGCGAAGCGATGCATAAATCTTTGGACGCGACGCTATATACATTCGTGAAAAAGATAGATATAAAGTAACAAGGATAAAATTTTTGCATACAACAATTGTAGAGTTCGCAATAATTATAGCACATTACGAAAAATTTTTGCGCGATTTATCCTATATAAAAATATTTCCAAAGCAATGCAATAAGATGTAGATACTCACTTCTACGTTAAGTCCATTTTATTCGAATTTTGAAAGAGGATAATGTGGTTTCTGACACTTTGACGAATGCCGCATAACGCTATATACGGCGACCTTACGTAACAAATGTACATTGTATTTTATTCGTAATCTCTCTTCTCTCTGGGGGTATCGCGGCTCGAGATTACGCGCGCGGACAGGGCGACGAGACGCGCGTATAATACGAGTATGAACTACGAGCGAGTATAACAAATTACAGCCGTCGTCGGCTGCTGAACACTCGTAAAGCGCAAATGACGATCCGATCCTCACGCCTACTCGACTGTAAGTCAATATTTACGAGACATTTAATGTGAAAAGGGTAAGGCGCGCTCGTGCTCGCGCTCGCGCTCGGCGAGCTTTACACAGGACTTGTCTGTAGCGAGGTCAAAGTAAACGAAAGCAAAAGGGCGCAGGGTACCCCGAAGAAATTGATTACAGTTTTACGATGTAAAAAAACGCGTGCCTAACGAGTAGATGCGCTACTGATTGAGCGACTCGAGAAGTCGACAGATCGCTTGAAATAAGCGATCATAACATGACAACTAATAATGTACAGAATCCTACAAGTACCCGTGAAAACATTACGCATGCATAATTAATTGGTTTGCGTAATAATGTTTTTGCACGAAAACAGAAAGTTTCTTGTATGAAAACATTTTTTTCGCTTTTGTTGTACTATAATTTAAATTTTAGTACAAAAAAGTTTAGTAAAATTATACTTTTGTATAAAAAGTTAGCTACTCTCTGTTTATGTCAGTGACATATTATTATTATACCGTTGTTACATGTTTCTTTATTTTATTCTTACTTTTACATTTTTCTTACTTAATGAATGTTTGTATTCAATTATTACTTCATCTCTATATTCTTGGCATTTCTAAGAAGAACAGTACTTAATAAAAATAAATTAATAAAATAAATAAGTAAACTTCAACTACTACTGTTATACTTTTTAATGATCACGATTTAGATAATATTTTGCAAACTGTGTACTTTTAAATACAAATTGATATTGAGGGCTCAAATTTCCCGAGTTTATAGAAGTGTTACGACTAAAAGAGTCTTTGGACGGAAGGTTTTAATGAAATAAGTGTCACAATGATGAATTCATTACGGCAAGGTTGAGATGCGTGGAAACACGCTATCCACGTCTTTAAAGAGGCACACTCACTCCGCCGCCGGTTAGGCCCGCTGAGGATTGGCGAGAACGCACAAGTCCGGCATAGTCGACTGACACTTGGCGACGATTTCGTACACCTTGGAATCAGCCTTGGGTTAGGTCGATTTGCGGTCACCTAACGCGATTATCGTAACCTCTTTGACCGCGTGACGATCCTCAAGATCGATCCTAAGAGAAAATTGTGTCACTTGGACACGCACGTATATCTACAAGAAGTGAGATTCGCGAAAACGCAGAAAAATGATTCAGGTGAGGCGTAACGCGGATTTTGAAAGTCAACGTTTCGTAATCTTTGACGTCATTAAAAAACCGTATCGTCGTTTAACGTTTAACTAATCGGACTGATGCCGATTGCTGGTCGATTTGAATAAAGTCGCGAGGATTGTATAATAATATGTATGTAACTGTAATTAACAAACGTCAATTCATTCAAGAGTTCGGAGCATCGGTCGGATTCGCGATGTATAAGAAGCTCTTGCCGACGAAGTAAACACAGATGAGTTTCGGCCAATCGAAGACGGATTTGATTTGATTAATGCGACTCGGCAAATGGAACGGAATGAAATTCCGTTGGCGAGATGCATCGCGACAGCTGTTGCGTTTGTACAAGGATTAAGGCAGGTGTTGAGATCCGTTGCTTCACTTCGCCGCCTAATAACTCCAAACGTAATTAAGATACCATTAAAGTTTAATGACATTAATAATTCATTAAGACGACGACAGAAAGAAGAGTGACGTTTATAGACGACGACGATATCGATCGAACGGCGACCGGGATGTCAGGTTGTATGTGACAACCGATACGTGCGTAACGATTAAAAGAACAGTTAAGAAAGGCCATTAGAAACTCGGTAAAAAATCTCGGCAGGCGGGAAGGCTTCGAGAAAACGATTTCATTTATCTCAACGAGATATCTTAATATTTTTTCTCTTTTTCTCTCTCACTCACTCACTCACTCACTCACTCTCACTCTCCTCTGTCAGACATATATGCATGCGACACATACGCAGCGACATGTAGAGCAAGAGCTTTGATAGCGATCACGAGCGCGTATACACGTGCGCTCTATCGCGCGCGATAATGCATACACACCTGCGGGTGTTACTCCTCGAAGCCGCCGCTTAAAGCACCCACACACACGTCCCTGATAAATCCGCCCGTTCCTTACGTCCGCGTCACACTATACTAGACGTATCCCGGTGATCCCGCAATTCCGCGTGTACGCGCATAAAACGCCGCGATCGCGCGCGTATCAGACAGTCGAGAGTACGAGAGAGCGGAGTTTCCTCTCTCCTCTCTCTTTCTCTCTCTCCCGTCTCTCCTCTGTGTGTTTCGATTCTTTTTCGCCTTGTCACGGTTTTCTTTCTCTCAGCCTGCGCGACGAGAGCGCGTGAACGTGGTGAACGGGGAAAGAGCAAGCACGCAGCTCGGTGTACCAGCGGAGACTGGCGGCTTCCCCTCGGTCTCGTCGAGTGCCGGCCGCTATAGCGGAATAGATATATAGAGCATCACATATATCGTGTGTACACGGTGTACCCCGCCGTACGGCAGAAAGGGGATCGCGGGGGAGTCGGATCTGTGGAGGTAAAACGATAGGTACCTTTCCGGGAGGGAGTAAGGGAGAGAGGGAGCGAAGGGGAAAGAGGAGAACAGGTCGCACGCTCTCGACGTTGTGACGTAATTCGAGTCATCCTGGATGTGTATTGCGTAGAGGGTTGAGAGAGAGAGAAAGAGAGAGAGAGAGAGAGAGAGAGAGAGAAAGTGAGAAGGAGGAGGGAAGGGGGCAAGGGGCGTCGTCGCGCAGTGGGGGATGCGATCCCCGATGGTGGGAAGAGGGCAAGGGCGCGATGGTGGGGCACGAAGAGCGTGAGAGGAGCAAGAGGGGGTAGGATGGCGGTCATTAGTGCTACTGGGACACGGAAGCGAATTCTCGATGGTACCCTCCCGCGCTCAACCTTTGCCGGTGCTCCCTCCTACCCTTCTCTCTTTTCTCCCCGGCGCTGCCTTCCTCTCCCACCACGGGTACCACCAGAACCACCCGACCGCCTCGCCTGTGCGTCTCTTTCTGTTTCGGGGGTGTGAGCACGATGCATCCACCTACGGAGTGCAACGCAGCCCGGGGGTACGCCTGCACTCTGCACAGCTCCCCGTACATATCTACATATATATATAGAATCCTCCGCCGGCGCGGCAGGAGCGAGCCCCGTTAGGGGTAGCTCGCGTGTAACGCGGCCGGCTAGAGGGCTCGGAGAGGGAGGGATTAGGTCGCGCTCGCGACCTCGTCCTTGCCGGGACAAGATCGCGGACGTTCTCTTTCCGCGGTCAGCGATTTCGCATCGGCGCGTACGCGGAATGAACCACGCTCGTGCGCGCTCCTCTCTCTCTCTCTCTCTCTCTCTCTCTCCTCCCCCCCTTCTCTTTCATAGTGGAAAATTGAAGTGCATGCTTCTCTTCACATATCTTTTGAAATTTGACAGAACGATCAATTTGCGCGATAATGCACATCAGCGTTGCATTTAATCGATTTGTGTAACAAGTCAATCAATGACTTCGAAGGCTGTCGAGTGAATTTATAATATTCGTAGCGTGTTGATATAATCTGATTTCCTTACCCGGTTCGGTTACAACACAGGATCAATGTATTTGCAATAAATACGGACGCGTAAATACCGTCGCGTGTGGTCATTAATTATTCGTCTGTTGACAGAAGTACAGTTGCATTGATTTCGTCCGAGTATTTACCTATTCCAAGTACTGTAGAATATCAATTCTAAACAATTCTAAAATTTGTTTATAATAATCTTTATCTTGATAAAAGTAATTAAAAAATTATGTTATTACATACAATTAGAAACTATATATAATTATCTTATTCGTATAACATTATACGAATTATCGATTAAAACTTTTTATTGATCTTATGACCTTAAGGGTCTATGCACTTCAATTTCCGATTGACAGAATTTTAAAGGATCCAAAGGGCAAAACTTTCGGGAACAAACTCTAATTGCTCAATTACAGTCTTTAATGGATGGTTTGTAGTTTCAGTCAAAATCTGTCACGAGGATCATTAAGTCTGTATTAATTCAATTTCGTTACCTTTTGCCATTAATTACGGAAGAAATTTTCAATCTCTACGGTAGTTTTTAATAGTGACGCAAACAACGTATTGCCTCAATTACGATCTACTGAATAATTATCTCGCTTTAATTTTTCAAAGTGATTCCAATGACGACGCGAATTTCTAAATGTCAGAACATTGTACCTACGAATTTTTTTTTACGTATTTTTCAACGATCATCAATTTACGATCGTACAAAGAGCCGCTGGTAAGTGAAAATTACAAATTTGTTTCCGCGCGAGATCGTATTCATAGCAGCGGTGCGGTTTTCGGTGTATAAATTTAACAGCGAACAGCCTGCGACGTAATTACGAAACTTCCTTAATTTCCGCGGATCCTTTGTGTTTTGATTTACGTCCCGTAGGTAAGGACGGCGATTATTTCCTGCGGATTCGTACGGCGTTATCACGATCCGCGCCGCGTGGAAAATTCAGCCGACGCGATATCACCGGGCAAGCATGATCGGCCGTTATATTGCTACGATACATAAAAGAAACGTATCCTTCAAAGTTGCCCGAAGAGGCAATATTGATCAACGCTATACTGAACTCTGACATTTGGGATTATAGCCGGGCGGGAGCCCGGAGCTCCGGTCGCTCGCTCGCGAAGCCAACCCATCGCGGGGGAAACATCACCGTGCTAACTTGCACCGCAAAATTGTACTCTGACAATCCCTTTGGAAATATATTCGTCTCTTCTCTTCAAAGAGTAAAAGTTTCATCCAGCAGGCTGCGAGAAAACATGAGTTTTGTTCATATGCGACAACAAAAATATTTTCTTCGTAAGTTTTATATATATATCTCATCTAAATAAACTTCATTTAAACAGAATTTTTTTTTCTCTCTCTCTCTCTCTCTCTGTCTCCTTTCTTTCTCTGAATATTTTATTTATTCCTATGAAATAATAAAATATTTCAAAAATGTAAACAAGTATAAAAATCAATGTGCTGAAATCGCGAATCGATCATTTACGCCCCACTCGACGATTTCTTTCATTATTGCCACGACACTAATTATCGAATCCTTCGTGAAACTCGTCGAGTAGTACTGCCGTTTCCTTCGTTGCAGAATTGCCGAAGCTGCTCTAGCGTCGCTCACTCTAGTATCATGCCGGGTCAAGGCTTCTCCTCGATGCAGCGACATCGGCGTGTTAGTGTTGGTGAAGTCTATTCGCGCAGCATCGGAGCAGCTTGTTTCGCATGCGTTGCGAAGCGATCGAACCGGCAGTTATTTCCACGCTGAATATTGAATCAATTTTAACACCGCGCGCGCGACGGAACGAGACAGTTTGAGTCAATACGCGAATGTCGATATATACAGGTGTGACACCCAACTCGATTAAGCGTCACGCTAACCTTCGTTGTGTCGCACCGTATTAGTTCGGATGCCCGCGCTGCAGGCCTCGTATGCGTCTCGCAGGTGTGAAGTGTCAAAAGCGCGACACCGCGAAGCCAAACACAGCCGGATTCAGTGCGGCGTAAAGCTGAATGCCAAATATCGCGGGATGCGTTCGCACGATTGAAATAATATTCATTGCAGAATAATCAACAGAACGAATCAATTGCGGCATTTTACGAAAAGTATAACGATTCAAAGCTATAACTGAACACCGTTTTCGGGATCGATTCAACAGAAATGACAACGTGATGGGTGTTGCATTATCATGTCTTTACTTAACTTAAAAATTAGATTCTGCCTTCAGATACTACTGAAGTAATGTTTCGGGAGAATTAAGAGATACGAAAATCTTAAGACTTCGCAATTAAAAAGTTCTGTGTTTATTGAGTTGTTTCTTAAAGCACAGTTCTTAACACCTCTTTGAACATTAACTAAAAACAACTCGCTCCAGTCCCGAGTAAAGTTTGTTTTTCATCAAGCGACTAAGCTCGCGTAATCGCTGTCGACGTGCACCGAACATGAAATGAATTTTATCGATTTCGAGAAACCGGGATAGGTCGCAAAGCTATGCCGGCCCGTCGTTCGATTGCTCTCCAATGAGAGAAAGAGAGAGAGAGAGAGAGCGCAGTCGACGTGACGACGATGAGTTTCGAAACTCGAGTCGCGCGCTGGAGTCACATCTGCTTGGCGGGACTCGTGAAGGGGCACCCTCGGATAAAGCCTCAAGTATGGCGCGAGCAACGAGCCAGGAAATCGGCATAGTATCCGTCCGTGTTTCGAAGTGATTCGGGGATCTCCGAGATCGCGTAATGTTCTCGCGCATTTAGTTAGATTCGCTCGTGTTTGCGCTGATGGAAAATCGATATCGCAATTTGACGAAACTATTTTATCAAGAAGCAGAGCCATAAATCACCGTATTCCTATCGCGATCGCTAAAAATAGACACGTAACAACGTGGCTAATCTGAGATTAAGAATAAGAATTATTTGGCTATTTGAAAAAGATATTATATATTATATCGTATAGATGTAGGCAAGCATTTATTTGACGTCGCGGAGGAGGGGGGATTTATTAGATGCAAGTTAGCATCAAGTTCTTATTAAATTGATTAGCAATTAATTAATACGTGATAATACGGTCCTGTTTCAATCATAGGGGGGAGGGGGGTTGCGTTGAATCCGGAAGTAACGGCACGCAGTTTAGTCGAAGCTAGGATATATGTAAAATCACATAATAAAATAATTGCGGCACCAAGATCCTGATGTAACCGTGCATTGGCCTATCTCTTATTCATTGTGTGTGAAACACTTATACGGTTGTAATAGATATATGTATATTATATTATATATTGTCTACGAAACTGCTTTTGCAAATTATTAAACTATAACGTCGTTGTCTCCAACGAGATGGTTCGTGATATTTTTGCGTGTGTGTAAAGTATGGCACATCTCGAACGATCTGTTCATGCTATAATAAGTACTATACCGTGCTACACGATTTTTGTGATTTTCTCGGCGCCCGGAATGATACGACCGAGAAATTCTCAGAGTATTCGGGCAGGAGGACGCTGCGCGCCGCGCGCGGGAATTTTGCAGCCGACTGTGCGGCCTCTCGCGCGCAGGAATGCCTCCGTCGCACGCGCGTGCCACGCGTATATTCTCCGTTCTACAAGTGTTTATACACGTAGCACCGCGTTGTGTCGCGCGACGCATACCGTCGTGGCGCACACACTAACGAGATATGTTTCATAACGGCGGATTTAGCGCGCGGGTACCGGAACGGGTACCCTAATCACCACGGCGACGGCAATTAATCCCGGGATGCGCGGGCGGCAGAGACGCCGGCAGTAGTCGGGCCCGCTGCTTCGATTTACGGCGTCTCGAAATTAATTTCTCGCTCGGCGCGCTACCGCGCGCGATCGGTCGCCGGCCGTAAACGTCGTCCTTTTCCCCGCGTGATTTCATTCTCATTCCTCGCGACTTGATAAATCGCGACCTATGTAATTGCACGCGTAACGCCCCATCGAAAGATCAAAAGTTCCGTGCGCGCGCGTTAATTGAATATTGATATAGCGGTGGGAAAAATTGCGGTTACCTGACGTCGCAATAAAGGACATTAATATTACGGAATTAATGATGCTTATTTCGTTGAAGCCATTTGAGAATTGGAGTGTAAAACATCATGCTCGATTATCATTTCAACGATTCAATGAAACACAAAAAGCTGGTTTTTTTCCACTGAAGCTTAATGCTAATGCAGCGATGGTATACATGATCGTTTAGCATGAAACTTTACCGATGGTATTGCAACGTAACTATACTTGTATGCATAACATCGATAATTAGTACGAGTACGTGCACAACGTCCACACCAAAATCAAATATAATAAATTCGAAATAAGGGCAGAAAGCTGCAACATGCTCTCACGGTATTATCCTTTCCTCCCTCGTTCTCTTAATATATGATCCAATAAACGTGTCGTGATAACCCAACCCAAAGGGTGCTTGCTGCAATATCGCAGTGCTCGTTACAATGAAAACGGCCAATTCGCGAAAGAGGAATTTTTACGAACGTCACACAAATCGCGATAAAATTTCCCGCCCACTAACTGTATACCTATTCGTATCGGAATATTATCTCGCGGTTTCTCCTCTTTCGCGAATATTTACCTCGCGTGTCGCTTTTATCCGCGCGACACAAATGCGCGTGTTTCTGGGACGGCTGCACGGCTCAAAAAGTACCTTCGCGAAAGTTTGCTTCGCGAGAGCATTCAATCTCGCTTTTTCTTCACGCGTTCAAAATTTAATTTTACACATCGAATTTCGTGCGACGTATTTGTACGATGTACAGATGTATCTGGACTTCTTCAAAATTAAGGGCGAAATATTACGTTACGTGTGTTACGAGCAAAATACGCGCAAACGAATAAGGGAGAAAAGACCCGATGGCTCGGAGTAAAATGGAAATGAATACGCATGATGTATACGTTGCAATAAAAGGAGGCTTTAAATTGTTATCGAGATTTATTCATGCTCGATGTTATATCCTAATTCATCGAAACAATTAAATGGCGAATAAAGAAGCCGTGTTATACGGACGTCGCCGCAAAAGCGCGAACTGAAGTTTTATGGAACTGATTTTGCTTCTCGCTGAATGGAAGCCGATTTTGCTCGCACAAAGGCGACAATTTTACGAGGAAAGAACAACGTGACAGAGAGATGAAATTTAGAATTTTCTTTCCCCGTTGTATTAAAAAATCCCTTATTCCGAGCACGCTTGATATCCTCTGACAAATTCGCGGATAAATATGTCACGAGTCCTTGCGACTACATGAAGCGACACGCAGGCTCCATCGCCGCTTGCTAGGCGCATTCAATTATTGGATTAATTAAACGAGATGGTCATGCGGCCGTCATCGTCATCGTGCACGAGCCATCTCAATTATTTCTAGCAATTTACTGCTAAATCAGTAACTTCTGCACGTACTTAAATAGCGATATTACGAAACTTATTTTAAATATTTATATTTTGATCGATATTCAAGATAACGTTCATGATTATATTCTATCGTGACGCAGCGCTGAATATAAGTCAACCGTTGAATGAATAGATTAATAAATCAATGATATGGATATTTAATAGGTACGCACTCGCTGCCGTGATGTAATATATACCGCGCAACGCGCGTATTAGCGTGCAATTTAATTAATCTAGTTCTGCAATGGATCAATTATATATTACCGTTGCATAAGATTCTGTAACATTAATTCCCGCGTGCGGAGCTAATATACGAGATCGACTATTATTGCTTCCCGTGGAGATCGATTTAATAACGTCGCTTAAACGTGGACGTTACAGTTATCGGGTTTTAACGGCAAATCAATAATTCGGTCGCATTCCGAATATAATAGCAAATGGGACGCCGTAAAGATAGAGCTGCCACAGCAGCGTAAGTAACGCGAGTCCTTTAACAACCTTCTTTCGTCGATAAATCAATCGGCACCATCGTATTTAATGGTATGGCCCGGTATAAATGGTATCTTTACCTTTATTAAACCCTGGAGATATGTATAGTCCGCGCGCGCGCGTCGGGGGAAACCGGTCGTAATAAATTCCTTCGAACGTCTTGTTCCGATCTGATAGAATTTCTCATTTTTGACCCAGTTTAACGGGAAAATTGTATCACGGGTGGTTGCGGCGAGGGCGCGTAATTCGATCAACTATTATTTCAAACGCGCGTTCAGTGAAAAACGCGGATGACGAGAAAAACATAACAGAGCTTTTAATATAAAATAAAGTTTGAATATTTTACGATAATCTAAAAGAAGAAATCGAGCGAATAACATAATATCAGATATTTCCCGTCAAAATTAAGAATATTACAGTATAGGTAAAGCAAGCGCGGTAACGTTATTTCATCCGATTCCAAAAGAGGAAGAAGATTAAGGCCAATATAATTCGTTCGCATTAAGGAGCAAAATAGCGGACTTCTATGGAGACCCTTATCGTTGCGATTTCATAGAAATTACGTTCGAGTAACGTTCGAGATTACTCTTTCAGGCTCCATCTCAATCCTCCGTTCTCCACAACGATCCAACAGCCGGCCGCGGTAATCTGAGCGAGACGCCGCGCCGGCAGAAAAGAATCGTGCTCTGCAACAAGAGAGCTTAATCTCCGCGGCTTTTTCCTCTCTCTTTCAGGCGGAGACGCGACCGCTTATAAATACGTTCTTGGATATTAATCCGCGAGGAGCCGTTTCGTTATATCTTCTCCACAAAAGGGATTATCCTTAATACAAGACCGTCCCACTCCCGTCCGTCCGCGATCCGCGATGCGGACTACCCCACGGAGCAACCTTTTCTTTCTCTACTCGCCGGGGAACACGTATATAGGAAACGCCCTCCCCGTGGAAGGAAGGCACACGGTCGCCCTTTTCGCATCCGCATCGCATCGTATCGCATCGCCGCGGGCGATAGTTATGCGATGTGCGGTATGGCGGCCTGCCTACCGACGCGAATTGGGTCACCGGTGGGTACATCTGAGACAGAAAATATCGGGGAAAAAGAAACGACGTGAAAGGGCGGAGAGTACGATGCCAAGCAGGAGGAAGACTGTGCGAGCATCGATTTCAGAGAGCGGCATCCTTATTCTGCTGTCGCAAATATTTTTCAGAAAACTAACTGGCCGATGTATTCCAATGTGCAAGCGTAGCTCATACAGAAGCAAACAATTCGAGAATAATGTAAAAGCAATAAAAGATTTAACATGCAGAAACATATAGACGCAATTTTTTCTGGTGTAAGAAAAGTATACCCGAAAGCTTTTCGACATTGTGTTATTATATAATATTCCGCCGAAATTAGATAATAATGTTCAATTACTGAAAGACGATATGAGAAATCTTCTGATGCAGTTATATAATGTTTCTTAATGCGACTTCAGAGAAATAGAAGTCAGCGTGAGGATCTCACAAAAGAAATTTAGATTCAATTTTTCCATTTAATAAGAATAATGTTCAAAGGCTTCTCGATGTCGCGAACGAATAATATTCTTAAATTAGGTAATAATTTTCAATTACTGAAACGACGTGACGAGGAACATTTCGCCCGATGAAACGCGTTGCGGATGCCGTTGTCGTGTCATCGCGCGACGCATAACGCCCGCTTATTTACGATGAGATTGTGGGCACGCCGCGCGCCGGGGATTCACCGCGTCGGATGGACGTGGATGGACAGCCTCCCAATAAGGAAGTCACAGGCCAAGCCGACAATCTTCTCGACAATACTCGGATTACCATAAAGAACCTCGGCTGCGGCGGCAACGTAGTGGCATAGTTTTGCATTTACAATTATTATAACAGCGAGCGCGAGATCCATTATCGTGATGGCCGCGTTCCGCGGTTCCGTCATTGGGCCTTCTCCTTTATTGTCATTTCTCTCTTTTCTGCGTTTTCTTTCCAAAGGAATTTTTGTAATAGAGTGAAATAGACTATTCGCGCGCGTACACGGAAAAAATTACTATAGATGTACAACAATATTCTCTATTTTGGAAAAGAAATGTATGTGAATTTAAATTATATTACATATACATATTGATATTACATGGCATTCATCTATTAAAGTATGCTGATCAGTATACGGTGTCACAACTGTAGTGCTTAGGATAAATAACATTCGATTAGAATATCTTCATATGTGTGGTTCACCTCAACCGAAGCATTATTGTTAAATCTCTAATATGGTCTGTACAACAAATAGTATGATTGAGAGATATACATATATGATATAGTTGCATGTCACAACATTGAGAGTTCAGTTAACTGTATCAGTCACTTCCAAAGTATTTTAGTTCCTATAACCCTTTTAAATTGATGGGCGAAAATTATCACAATTATTATGTTGTGGCAACAGTAATTTTTTTTCCGTGTAGCAATATCGACATACCTAATATTTAGGATTATACTTTCTGCGACAAATTATGCAAGTTGATCGATGTTCAAGTTTATAGAACTAACAATAAGTGGAGACATAGAATTTTTTATTATGTACTTACAACAGTGCGGGCTTTATAAAAAATTTTAACGTAGTACGTAATCAGTCGAGAATCAACAGCTAGTGAGTGATATTTCAATTAGTTAACTATAGTCTCGATTTTTTCGAGACAAAAGCGAATTAGATCGATTAACTATAAATAACACTGATTAATACCATAAATAGCGAATAGACGAAATGTAGGTATGTGCAAACAGAATCGTGAATATCGAACATTGTCGCCCGGCATTTACGCCAGGATAATGTTATTGGTGATCCCCGCGTGCTGCATTACGTTCGGGCGGACGGTGCGGATTAATTGGCAAACTTTCCGGAATAGCACTTCGGCCCGCACCATCGTCACCAGATGCAAGTGCGAACGGTTTAGTTATGCGCATAACAGATGCACCGCATAGTTCCCGTGTGCAAATTAAGTGGTGACTGTTCAACGAGCGCCGTGCATGCCGTTGGGACTGATAAAATATTGAAGGCCCGACGCGCGCCCACGCCGGAGACGGGATATTTCGGGCGTGCAGCCGAGTTAAATTTCCCGCCCGAGTTATTGCGTCGGTAATTCTTCCGGCGCGGCGCGGGAAGACGAGATATTACGAGCGCGTCGCACATTACCTTATTACCGTAATCGAGAGTCAAGGACGTCTCGCGTAACTGCGGAAACCTGTAATCGCGGGAAAGTTCGCTGCGGCCGTGGCGAAAAAAAAAATGAGGAGCGTGATAGACAAACGAACGATGATTGGCAAGAAAATTACCGCGATTATTCCCTGCCTCTTATTATTGACCGTTATCGCTCGATATTTTCTCTTCGTCGAAAATACACGGACATATCTACACCGATTTCGCGGATTGCTTCATTATAACGTACGTGATTTCTGCGTAGTGTCCATCGCCCGGAAAATTACATTCCCGCGGATGCCGAGCAAATCGGCGAGCAAAAATGATAATGCCGATAATTGTGGTAACGACAAATTGAAATTTCCATTTCCCGTTTGTCAGCGACATGTGACATTCTTTTCATGCATACATTCATGAGATGTAGGACCTCCGACCTGGATAAACCGCATTGCGTTGAATGACACTTTGATCCCTAGGCGACGATATCTCTCTTAACGCGTAATGGATACGCCGTAAAGCAGAAATTACGAGTTACGAAACTGTAAAGTCACGTGAAAACGTGCCCTATAAAAATACACACCACGCGCATCAGCACGTCGTATAAAACTGTCGACAACATTTGAATGCGGCTGCATGACACGGCCATTGTATAATACAAAAGGCGAATCATTTACAAAAGTCGTATCACCGTCATCCACGAAATCCATCGTATCTCGTAAAAAAAAAAAAATGATTATTTCATATACATCGAAAGGTACGTATTTTATCGATTGTTCACAATATCTCGAAATAATTCTTTCTCGATTCGAATTAGTTAACTATCTCCCCAATTTCGTTCACTGCATTTCACAATTTAATTCGTTTCAATTCATGCAGCGAAAACAAGTAGCCGAGTTGCTCTCGTTTTCGAATCGAGAAGAGTCGTTTATTCATAAGTCGCGCTATACGATTTTAAACCAGACACCGTCTCTCCCCGTTTTTCACTTCTCAGTGAAAGGCTCTTTTTCATTCGGCGAACAGAGGATGCAGATTTGCATTATGAAGGCGACTCTTCGTATTACTTTACAACACTTGAAACGACTCCAAGAACATCGGGGACGGAGGATTAACTTTGTTATTCCGATTGCCTTTTTACCTCTTTTTCGAGCGCCAACCCGGGGAAAAGGAGGGGGAGAGAGTAGAAGAGAGGTTTATAGTTTCATAACGCTTTCGGTTCTCGTCGCGGAAACCATTAAAAACTGCGTCTTTCGCAGTTTTCCGAGAGGTCCTCCTCTCGAAAGAGCGGAGAAATCGATAAAGGGGTTGGAGCCCACCCCACCCGGCGCTGCTGCCACCTCGGGACACTCTTAAGCGAGAGATCGTGGGACGGGCGGTTAAAGGTCAAGGTCGAGCTATTTCCTGCACGAGCGAACCCCCGAGTCTTTCGGATTACGTACCGAAGAATCGAGAGAGAGAGAGAGAGAGAGAGGGGGGGGGAGAGAAATGAGGAGGGGATCGGTCGGCGAGAAATCGACCGGGATGGTAGATACAATGGCGGTTTATTACTTGGCACAATTCTGGACGATGGTCCTCCCCACTGTTGACCGCTCCGCGACGATCGTTTCGTCATCCATCATATAGGCGGTAAGAAGCGAAAAGATGAAAGGACAAAGATATAACCTTGATGAGAATCACGAGATAGGATCGAATTGCACGTGTGGATGTCGTAGTGGATGTAGGGGTTTAATTGCACCCCACGCTTTCTTCTTCTTGTTAAAACACAAAGCGTCGTATTATTGTACTTAGATGCGTAGGAGGAGATTTCTGGCGGGAGATGAATTGCGCCTGTATATTTCTTTTTAAGTGTTTATAAATAGAAATTAAAATTTTCGACGTGCTCTGGGTGGGTTTACATTTTATATTAAATCTTAGTAGGGAGTAAACCAGGCGCAAAGCGAAAAAAATGGTGGTTTGGGCAAATATAAGAGGAAGAAACTAGGTCAGTTGTAAAAAGCAAGATTGCACGAGCACTGGAATATCTTAAAATGCTAGAAAATACGAAATTGCCATGAGCAAGCCAACGAACATCGTCTGGGTAGTCTTGACGTTTTCCAAGAAATGAACGAACGAGAGAGAAAGAGAGAAAGAAAAAGAGAAAGGGAATATGAAGAAGTGGAGGTAAGCGAGGAGCAGGTATTGCGACTGTCGAGCATCATAGTAGTGATCACAGAGCGCGAAGAATGGCCGTGCGGCTGCCCAAGAAAGACATTTTTATTTCATGTTAAATTTCGCGCGAAGAACCATCGTTCGCGACCAGAGTTCGCGTGGATTCGTTTCATTTGCGACAAAGCTTAGTAGTCGCTGTCTGTCGGCGCTTCTGTTCTTTTATAGCCATCCGTTTCCACGCCATTTCTAAGATACGGAGACGATTACTGCGTCGGGACCATAT
Source organism: Wasmannia auropunctata (assembly GCF_000956235.1). Classification (NCBI taxonomy): domain Eukaryota; kingdom Metazoa; phylum Arthropoda; class Insecta; order Hymenoptera; family Formicidae; genus Wasmannia; species Wasmannia auropunctata. Next base: position 688,934 of record NW_012028691.1, on the reverse strand, counting down.
GGATCGCTTGATATTCGCATTATAAAACTCGCCACTTTTATGATACCTATTTAATTTTACGAGGTATGTCGCTCGTAATCACATAATCAGATCGAGACATTGCAAAGATTCGATCGACATCTTCATAGGACCCGCGGTTTAGTTTTCACATTTGGATGCTCGGCATAATATAATAAAGAAATTATTATATTTTGCTTACATATATATTATAATTAATTATTCACATCACAATTTTTTATTGCTTGTATCAGGTTATTCAAGGATTCGCTTCGCGAAAAATTCCGCGTGAATCGCCCTGTAACAGAGAGCTGACGCGTTCGCGCAACCGCCTGTACTTGTTATAGAGTCTTTCGCTGAGGGGTCGTCATCTCTCCCTCGCTGCCAAGTGCGATATAAACGAGACGAGGTTTAGTTATCCTTGTCCGGAGCCCCGGGAAGCCTTTAAACTGCCAAGATGGCTGACGATATGTAGGTGCACGCCCACGTGATCCTGCACAGCCACCACTCTGCTTTTTCATCCTCTGCCTACCACCCTCCTATCCCCCGGGCGCATTCCCCCTTTCCGCCTGTCGCTCTCTCTCTCTCTCTCTCTCTCTCTCTCTCTCTTTCTCTCTCTTTCTCACCCTCGTCTCTCTTACCTCGCTACAACGTATAGCCATCCACATCGGCGCCTACAAAAACGCCTAGTTTTGCATAAGTGAGAAAACACTGGCCGTCCAACAGCCGAGTATCCCGTATTTTGGCTAATGCGAAAGCGATGTAGCCGCCTCGCGCGCTTTTTTAGAGGTGGTCGCACTTCCAAGGGAGTAGTAAACCCTCTCTCTCCCTTTCCGCCGTCATCTGTCCTGTGCACGAACTGGACACGTGGAACGTGCGTATACGGTCAGTATCGCGCAGGGACCCCTAATCTCAGCCTCTCACGTCAGAGGTTTACGTGCAAAATCGAGTCATCCCGAGTGCAGAAAACCAGGGACGGTCCAGGTCCGATTTTAGTCCTTTCGCGCGCGTTTCATCCGTTCTGACGGACGTTTTTCGTGACGTGCCCGCGCGCGCGCGTGCGGGGATCTACCATGTGTGCAGAATGTCAGTTCTGTGTTCTACGGCAGATCACAATGCGGATGACATCTCGTATTATATGTACGCGCGCTCGCAATCGGAATTCCGAGATGTCTCACTTCCGCTCAACTGAACGCGAATGCTCGCGGGTCAAGGCTCCGCGAAAGCGCGCGGTCGCAGATCGATAAATTCGCACCCTCGTGTGTGGAGGCAGCGATTTAAATTTGTCGCGACTCGATCACGAGAACCCTCCTCTCCCTTGTTTCGCCAGACAATAATAAAAGGATCCGAAATATTTAAATAAAAAAAAAATGCATTATTTATGAAGATATGTTTTCGGAGAAAGATTTTCCGTCTCTTCTCGCAAAGTTACAGCAGCTAGACGGTTTGTTTGATCTCATATGCAAATCTGCAGCAGATTGGATTCTCGTATCGCGCCTAATTCAATTTCATCAGTATCGGACGCGAGATTGAGACGGTGATAAATCGCTGTCAATCATGAATTACGACAGCAAGACGCACGATGGATGATGATGATGGCGAGGCGGAACGAGAGCTACAGAGAGTAAATGCCGGAGGTAGACGAGCGCGCAGTTACCAAATACGGGTCACAGCGCCTCGTCAATAACGGCGCACTACGTCGACGCGGCACATCGCCGACAACGACGACGTCGACGTCGACGAGGCCGCGTTTCACGAACACTTTAAGAACGCTCGAACCCGGTAATAGCGGCTCATGACAATGGAACCACTGACACAGTTTCGCGAACATCCATCGGGGATCCTTTCCCGGACTCATCGTTTATCCACGTCGATTTGTCACATTGATCGTTTCGAGGCGCAGAGAGATGGCGAAAGAGGGAGCGAAGTAAACGGCGAAAGAAGAAAGAAGGAAAGAGAGAAAGAGAGAAAAGCGAACCGACGGCGTTACATTTCGGTCGACATCTTTTCTCTAGTGACCGCTTTCTCGTCTTGTTCGATCGCACCCGCGTAATTTTATCCCGGTCGGACAACGATACGGGTGACATTTCTGACACAGTTCTGACATCGCCCGGGAAGGTAGAGGAGTCCGCGGCCACTTCCGCTTAAGCCCTAAGTCCTGAGGGTGCGAGACTCATCGCTCACAGACACCTGCTACTCTCTCGCAGTGATCAAACACGGCCGAAGGATGTGATTCGATTTGCTCCTGCGGATTTTGAAGATGTGTCCGTGGCGAGGAAAGGAAAAAAGGCCGGGAAGAGAAAATATCAATGTGATATTTCACGATACCGCAAATAATAATAACGGCGTTCTATTGTTATTAACAATAATCGTCAAGACCGCCGTTATTTTTCCACGTCAAATAGAGAATGTAATAAAATGCGAGAGCTGCGCGAAGATGTTACAGGAACGTATGAGAACGATGGTAGAAATTCTACATGCGTATCGGATATGAAAATTGTTGCTCTCGGTGCTCCTTTTTGCGGAACGCAAACCATGGGAGTGAAATATCGATATAACCCGTACTTCGAGATGGAGTCATACATCGCGGCCTCGACTGTGCCCTGATGAAGAATGGAGCAATTTTTCGAGCTGGGAAGCTCGCTGAAATCGCTCTCCTACGAAAGCCCCGATCATATCGACTAGCATCTTTCTCACCGACATTTCCTTCTCTTCCATCTCGCTGGCAGCTTTCAAAGCACCCGTGTAATATTCCTACATTTCATTCGCCGAGATGTATGTATTTTCGTATGCTGAACATGTAATTCCAAATATAAAATTTTTAAAACAATCAGATTGAGCTTTAAACGAAAACAATATTTTCATCATATCTTAAATTATTATTAAACGCTAATTAATATTAAACGCTTCTATATTAAAAAAAAAATTTTCTAACTGCAGAGGCGGATGACTAAGATTAGAAAGCGAATCGGATTTTTAATTTAAAATTTGCACACGGTTGTTCACTTTAGAGCATAATTAGAGCATTATAGTCATATTGCATAACTTCTAATGTTATTAGAGTATCAGAGTAATCCGGAATAAAACATTGTCAAATTGAGAACGTGTTCGAGAAAATAATTACGAACAAAAATAAGTTCGTAATTATTTTTCAGGAGTATCCCGAGATATATTTAAGACGGTGAGTTCATCCTTGATGTTTCCTTCAATTCAAGCGAAATTCATCATCGGGAAGATAAATTAATGTCGACTGAATGCCAGAGCGCCGGCCTTGTCAGAGCCGGAAACTTCCAAGTCCCACTACTCAGCGAGTTCCGGGCCCCGGCCGGTCTAAATTACTTCGAATCAAGTTGCTCTCGAAGGTCCCGCCCTATCATCTTTTCCCACCCTCGCCCCTTTCCTGTATAGAGCTTGTACACGGCGAGAGCACGAGCGTTTATACACAGCGGTGTAAGACTTGAGTCGGTTCAGTCAATACGATCGGGTTATCGATTTTATCGTTGGGAAAAATAGTTGCTTGTTTAAAGCGCGCTTCGGAAAATTTATTAAAAGGACGCTACTTCTATTTTAACGCAGTTATTGCAAATTGTATCCAATAACGTGAACTCGAGTTTCGCTACTTTTCCATCCTCGGTTTTTTATAAATAAACTTTTTACTATGTAGAAAATTCTTTGTGCAGAAATTATTTCTGTTCCCTTGTTCTATTTAATATATATATATATATATATATATATATTATATATATATAATTTATTTATTTAGTTTTTATAATTATTTCTTTTCCTTTCTCCGCGAATCCTAGAAATTTTGTTAGTCCTGATGAAAAACGCGAATTTATCCAACTGCATCGCCGTTGAAAAGAACTTTCCGATTACAAACGAGGAGTGCTCTTTCTTCCTTCTTTCTTCTTTTCCTTCTTCGCTTTTTTTCTCTTCATCTCTTCAGGCTTTCAATGTGGACGTGATAATCCTGTGATTTGCGAAAGGATTTTTAATAGACGCGTTTTACGATGGCTATTCCCATTCGATCGCTGACGGGGGCGATTTTCATGCCCTCTGAAATTTAATCGACAACCCGTATGCCTGCAGGCTGCACACTTGATCATTACGCCTAAGTAATTAAATTCAAGTTACCGCTATAGAAATTGACAGTCGTCGATGCGGAAGAAGAAGCTAGAATGCGCTGCCACTTTCTTGGATGACAAAGCCGCCATCCCCGAGTCTAATTGCGACCGTATCCGGGAAAATATTTAATTGGAGTACTTTAATTAGTTCTTCGATCGTGAGATATAATTAACTGCCATTAATTACGGTTCATTACGCGAATAAAGGAGAATAATAACCGACGTGTCACTGCTTTCTATAATGCCTGCGTGTAATGCATTTCATAATGTCAATTGGACGGCCAGTGTTTTCTCACTGCATTTCATAATTCAATTTTCGCGCAAACTTTACGCGGATTTAAGAATAAACTTTGTCGAATAATAATACTTTCAAAATTATACTATACAAGAAGAAAATTTAATAATTATTTATATTTGATATTGCGATCTTACGCATGTACATGTGCGTACGTGTGTGTCACTTTTAAAATAAAAATTTAATTTAATTTAGATAATAGATAAAGGCTCATAAGAATAAGATTTTAATATGTATAAGCACCGAAAAAAGTTATCTTGCAATTGTAGCAAGAATTATTTAGGTATGAAAAATTAGCTAAAACGAATAAGTGATTAGTGATAAGCACTGCGATATCTGCACATATGTTTTGTATTTAATTAATATAGATAACAGAAATTATCTGAATTATTTGTAAAATTTAGCAAGAAAGTTCCTCTATGACGTTTAATCACTCCAATCATATTTAATTGTGAAACCTATATTTTCTTGTATATATTCCTATAATATTGCTGTTATTCTGCTACGTATAACAAACAATTTTTTAGCAGATACAAAAAACAGCGATATAATTTAAGTGTAATATTTAGAATTCTAGTTGGAACAGCGAAACATTTCCCTGAATGAGGTTTAATAAGTTACGCTGGGTGTTAGTGTTAAACTAATATATTTAGATATCACATGTTACATTACAAAAACACGTGTCAAGTTATTATCATTTATCAAACGTTTCGACCTTTTCGACCTTTTTTCTAATAAAAAATTAACTTTTAAGCCTAAGTTTAATGAATGATTCAGCAATCTATCTTGATGCGGTAAGAGAGCGTGCGGTTACGCGCGCTAAGACGGACATTTCCGCGCGCGATGTCCTTTCGGCGGATGAAGCCGGACGCGATGCGAGTTTTGTTCGCGTACAATGGTAGCATTATCTCAGTGGCGGATTAAGAGCTCGCCGCGTTAATCCTCGCGGGAATCGCTCGGTGTGCGGGCGCGCCGGTGAAATCCACGAGTGAACTTGGCGATATCCAGTTCCGGTTCGGTGATATCGGTCTCGAAAACTTAAGCCAAGCTCCATTTAAGCGTCTGCTCGTTGCCGGCGCCGGACCCCGGCAACGTTTCTGGTCGGCAGGCACGTTTCTGCGGTCGCCGCGAGACCGTTCCGATCGAATTAGCGTAATAGGTACACCGTGTGTTGGTTCTCGATTAAACAATCGCATTGCGACGGTAATTTTGCAAGATAAATAAAAAATAGAATGGATGTTACGTAAACGTAAAACCAAAAATGCTATTAAAAACTTACAAAAAAGCGAAAAGATAACTTCGTTTAATTTTCAAAGCTCTTTGACGATACCCTGCATCATTTCCTTTTTTTTTCCTTGCTATCTTTTAACAACGCATTTCAAAATTCGCGTAACTTCCTCTTCTCCAATCTATGAATATACTGTATAAAAACGGTATACGTTACCGCAGTTTGACGGTTTAATTTGAGAATATCTTGTATAACTATCGCGCGCTGATTACGGATCTTTTGCCAAGATCTCGCCCGTAAAAGAACTCGATGGCTCAATTTAACCGCCCTTTTTCTGTCGCCCGAATAACCATGTTGTATTCCGGTTGAATTATATCCTTTGACCTACTCTCGCTCACGATCGATATAGCACTCGCGTGAAATTTTTAGGCATGACATAAGCACAAAACGGTCCAGTCGCGGTGCGCCACGTGATAACGGGTAATTCGCCGTTATCTTAGTCGCGCGATAAAACGTGTAGTTCTTATCTGGAAAGTACACATGCTTTTACGTCACGTTGAAACGCGTCGACTTTCCTGCTGCAACGGTTATCGTATCGCGATATACGCAAAAAAAAACGTACTACAAATCCTAACAAATTGGAGATAAAATAACTGTAAGATATCATTGAAAAATAATACGTTGTTAGAGGGTATTCTTTCTCTTGTATTCGCGATTATCGAATACAGTCTCCTGTAGAAATATAATCGAGGAATTAATCGCACATAAAATAACGCGTGCAAAGATGCGCAATCTTGTGTTCATATATACTTCTCCATGTACGAACCATAGCAGAATCGAATATACAGTAGGCGCGATATACGCAACTGTTGTATATTCGATTGACAACCGCAGGTGCGGAGGGGTGCATCAAAATTGAGGAAGGATTTTACCCTCCCCGTGCCCTTTGGGTTTCTTCTTCATTCTGTTCACGAAAACTTTGCTCGTTAAACGGCGACACGGTGCAGGAGCATCGGGCGATAAATGATATAACAGGCGTTATCTCTGGTGACCCAGTTGCACACGCCGCTCCTCTCCTTCTCTCTTCTCTCTCTCTCTTTCCCTCTCTCCCTCGCTCTCAAAAAGTCGCCCGCGGCGGCTGTGTATTGCCATTCGTATCGATCTCCCGCACGGGGTACGGTAATGTATTTGGACGACTTCCATGTGACACTTCGCGCCCGTTCGTGTATCGAGGCGCCGTGCAATCAATGCGAGAGCCGAGCTATACAAAGAGAGCAGGCGGTGTGCAGGACGCGTAGAGAGCATGCGTGGGTGCCGCTTGCTCTCTCGTTCCGAAACCACCCCGTTTTATTATCTTCATGACCTTTCGCGTGTTCCACGTCTCTCTCCTCTCCCTCTCTCGCTCTCTCTTTTTCTCTTTCTTTCTGACTTTAGAACAAGAGGCATCTATGAGAAGCATCCAGAGATTAACGCGACACCGTCCCCGGTATCGCGCCTCATCGTGGCACGTTTAACAGCGCGGAATGTGTTGAATAATACGAAATAGGGATTGCTAAAGATAAGCGATCTGAGATACGCGTTGAACAGAAAAGGGGTGAAGGATACCGGCACCCTTACCTTTACCCTATCCCTTCCGTCGTCGCTTGGCACGTTATAGGCATACTTTGCAAAGTGGGTAGGCGTGAGGGAACGCGCGTATACGGTTAAAAAGCTATATCGAGGGACGTCGCATAGATATTTGCGCTATTATTTACTCGTGGCAAAAAATACCTATACTTTTCTCTAGAATATCTTTTCGTGGTGTATAAAAATATTCGTTACACACACATTTTGTCAAACGGGGTGAGTTCGAGGTCGGACGAGCCCGGGAGATATCCTTCCTCGCGCGTGCGACGAAACTTCTCGACGAAGAATATCTCATTTTCGTTGCTTCTACAAATTCCTCGACGCGTTCGAACTTCTCCTACGAGATTCGATCGAGAAATATATTTAAACTAGGGGACAGTGTGCTCTCGCAGTGCTGCCCGGTTCGTTGGTAAATCGAAAATCGAATTGACGTAGCTGTACTGAAAACGTGGAAGTCTCATGGGAAAAGCTTCGTAGGAAAAATGCGAGGAAAAATTCCCGGGGAAAATTCCCTCGGCCCTTTTCGGAAGCGGGTATTGCGGTAATTTTTTAAAGTACCAACGATTGTTCTTGTGTTATATGGCGCACAATACGTTTCTCGCGTTAGAAAATAGACTTGGTAACGTTTCCGTCAATACTTATTTGCTGCATTTCCCACATTAATTATACGTGCCATTATCTGATACTTCCAACGAAAGATAATAAATGTCAATTAAATATTACAGCTGTTCCTTATCTCATTTTACTTTCTTCTAACAAGCTACGGCAATAAAGCTATCTTATGTATCACTTAATAAATAACACCTTTTTAAACAAAATCAAGAATTGCAATAACTACAAACTTTTTAATACAAAGAATTGCTTTTAATCTAATCATGTCCAGGACAAAAATCACGCCAATAAATAGCCAAAGCGTCGGGAAAGTATTTGCATTTTCGATATTTTCTCGTTATCGATTCGCTCCATCTGCACGTCTTCTCCGTTTCTAACCGCAATTGTGCTCTCAACATTGTTTTCCTGTTCTTGGCGCACGTCCCACCGAAAGCTACGGGCGAGAAGGAGATATACGACGAAGGAAGCCTCCTTGAAACGATTTCTAAGTTGCGCGAAGGATTTCGAGGAATTCTGCGACTACGAGATACGAAAATCCATCGCGTACTGCCTGTAAATTGGTTCGGATCGTCGCAAAGAATCGGTATTTCAAGAACAAGTTGAGAATTTCGCGATAACGTCCAATATAAATAAGCGATTAATAACATATTAATAATATTACATAATCTTGCAAACAAGCGCTTTCTGTTCTTCAAATCGTACATATCCCTCTAACGAAGTCATTACGCGTGCGAACAAATTTCCAATTAACGAGTTAAATAAGAGATCAGTGAGTGCACTCTCATTTAAACTGGCGCGATATATCGCGTATGTCGAACTGGAACACTCTGGCTCTCTATTAAAGCTACTCCACTTGACAGGCTTCACTTAATCGACAGATCCTGTCGTCGCGGCGAGAATACATTACCAAAATAGCAGATGTTTCGCACCGCGAACATGCCCCGAATAGAACGCAAGTTTTAAGATCGGGCAAAAATATCGTATCATATCTCATGTCATATACTTATATAGATCCGCCCTCTGCTCTCGAATCGTTCAACAGCGTATAATCAATTCCTCTTTATCCTCTTTATCGCCGTATTATCTTCGTAAAAGTTAATTTTCGTTCGCCTTGACCTACGTCCTCCGCTTACAATTCCCCACTATCTGCTCGTTAAAATTCATCCGGGAGCGGTCTTAAGTCAGCCACGAGAGACCAGAATTAACTTTATTAAGAATCGGGGGATGATCCCCGGCGAATATAGCCGTGAACACGCAGAGTTACTGCCGTCTGAAATCAAGGATGAGACCACGGTGCAGCGGATGAAGAACGGTTGCAAACATCTCGCGAGTGTTGCGCGGTCTCGGACGGAGTCCAGAACCCTCGGGTTACGAACTTCCGAGGGATAGAGTAACTTTTTCGGGCTAAAATCTCATAGTCTTCTACGTTGTTTTTCCGACCACCCTGAGATTCAATTACGAATAATTTCTGCCGACAGATTCCCGAGAACGTTTAGTTATAGTTCCTTCCTAAGCTCGAAATGCGCGCGACTCCGCGCGGGCCTATGTTATCCTTTTCCAGGTTAATTTAATCATTATCCGGGGCGCGACGAGATACTGAGTAATATCCCTGCGGGAGACGGATAAAGGGTCGGATTCGTTCTAATCTTCTGAAAGACACGCCAAGGACAGATGTAATTCGGATGCCGAGAGCTGGAACGACCACCGTAAGGTCGAGGGACTTTTGATGAAAGTATTTCGACCGCCGCGCCGGGTGGAAATTTTTCATTTTCAGCGCGGTCGTCTCGCGACGATCCCGCAATGGATCGAGCAAAAACATGATTGATGTCCGCGAGGCTATCACAAGTTTTCATGTTTATTTGAGAATTGCATCGTTCAATTTTCATGTGAGAATTGGAAAATTTAATTCTGCTAAAGGTATACCGCCTCCCGTTGCGATATAAACGTGCACAACATATCGAGGGGAGGAAAATGCAGGATTAATTTTGGAAAATATCTCGCAGGATCTAACAGATAGTTTGCGGTAATCCAAATTGAAACGTACTGTAGTCCAATCAATCGGATTAGCCGGATCGGTCTCCTGGAAATTTTTCGGAACCTGTTGTTTTGTCAAAGCGATTACGCGCGCCGAGGCGGCGGCGTCCGACCTCAGCGTCTACGTTCGACCGACCTCATCAAGTGTGCACATCCTGTTCCTTTCTTCCGAAAAATGAACCAATTGCTTGGGCGTCGCGGACGATCGTACAAACGGAATCGCACGAGCGGACCGAGAGATGGTGCTTGCCGTTATCCAGGGTCGGGTACTGCATTGCAGCTCTCGCCCCTCTTTCGTTCCCTCTCGCTTCACCATTCCCAATCCTCTCGCTCTGTTCACCCCGCACGGAGCCCCGCACGTCGTCCCCTTACCCTTTTCCTCCACCCTCGCGTTCGCCACCCCCGTGACCACCGTCGCTCGTGCACTCCCATTTTACGTGATTCACCCTTCTCCATCTATTTCCCTCGACTTGCGCTCCGCTTTTCTCTTCAAATGTCACCTCTGGACAATTAACTTTTGCGCTTACCGCCCCCCCCCCTCCTCTTTCTCTCTCCGTTTCTCGCTCTCTCGCTCTATCGGAACCCCTTTTTCACGGCCGTTTGATTGGAGAGAGCTCTTGACCACCGGCTGGCCATTAACCACTCGCCCCTCGCCCTCATGTTGCCGAGTGTATCTCACGTGTTTTTCTTTTTCCGGTTCATTGTGGTTAGCGGCCGCGCGGCCAATGTACGCCTTTAAAAGAGATTCAGCGCGCTAAAATTGACGACTTTTATCGCGCAACGTGATTCTAGCGCGGAATTGCCACGATTGTTCCTTTCATAATTCGTATTTGCCGCGTGAGTCCAATTTAAATAATACACTTGCGTAAATACACATTATTATATAATTATAATAAAATAACACGAAACATAATAAAACTGTATAACATTCCCAGTCGCCGTGATAATTCTATTACAGCGAAGAATAACATCCCTGTAACATCCCTTCGATAGCGAGGGAAGAAACCATTCCTGCTTAAAATAACTGCTCGAACGTATATACTGTTGCCCTTTACATGATGTTATTACGCGAAATTCTCCCCCGGATACGGGCCGGTGGAAATTGCCGCGATGCACTTTCGGTGCGCGCCGAGCGTTTTCCACATGTGTTCATCGGCGGGAACGAGATATTTCGAGATGTTACGCGAACGCGAAGCGCCGCGCCGCGCCGTATCGAAACCGGCGCCACGGCCGAACCGATGAATGACCGATGACGGACGAGCTCGTAAAGAAGACGGATAGGGAACGCCAGGAATAGATACGTCGGCGATTATCTCGTGACCGCCTCTCTACGTATATTTCGCGAAAACAATGAATCACTCGAGGCTACCGTCTTATAACAGTTGCGTTCTCGTCTCTTTCTTTCTCTTCCCCCTCCCCCCTCCCCTTTCTCTCTCGAGTATCATCAGTTACCTATTAATATTAATTCTCCTATTGTCGTAGCGCCCACACGATAAAAATCGCACCAATTTCTCGTACACTCATATATCTCTCGTATTACGATCAATGGTCTTGTTCTTCGTTCAGATTCGCATTACCTATATACGTATAAGAGCGAAGAATACTGTGTATTAAACGCGAAATGAAGTCATACTGCCGATCGCGCTCTAACTGTAAAATAAACATAGACGCGCGCGTGGCAGTCAAAGTGTTAATATAGATAATAGCAATGATGCGCCCTGCATGCTGACGCAAAACGCGCGCTCCTCTGGCGAAGTAACACGGGCGTGAAACGCATCGTCCTTTTTAATCTGTCCCGTGCAAAAGGAATTGTTTACAAGAAGCGCGATTATTATTTCCCTGCCTCGTCTCCCCGTTTCCGGAATAAAAGCAATTTATCATTCTCGTCCGCGTAATTGCCCCGGGCTCGCATTCGCAATTTATTATTTTCGATAAAACCGCGCACCGTCGTCGTCAGAGTGTTGCATTGTATTATCCCGGCGATTATTCGGTATAGATACGGCGTGGCCATCGCATGCGTGCGACGTCACGCGCTCGTATTATAGATCGCGGATGACGAGGAGCACGCGAGAGGAGCAATTACCGTTCATCATTCCAATATTCCGGACTAATCGAGCCCTATCCTGCATTAGACGATAATTTTCGAAAGCGTACACGCGGCATCAAATGACTATCTCTATAACTGTTAAACTATACCAATCACTAATCACTAATTACGCGTATAGGAATCAATAATTTCACGCGTATAGCTGTATCATGGAGAACGGAGGAATTGCAATTTAGAAATAATCTGCATTTTAAAGAGAAGGTCAGCATATATATATACATATATATAAACGAATTGTGTGTGTGTGTGTGTGTGTGTGTGTGTGTGTGTGTGTGTGTGTGTGTGTGTGTGTGTGTGTGTGTGTGTGTAGTGTGTGTGTGTGTGTGTGTGTGTGTGTAGTGTGTGTGTGTGTGTTGTGTGTGTGTGTGTGTGTGTGTGTGT
>NW_012028691.1:675388-676510 GCF_000956235.1 Wasmannia auropunctata | reverse complement strand
CAGATATACATAAAACTTATATATTTTATATATATAAAAATTGAAAATTTTATATACAGTTATAATAATTACTTTATATATAGTTTATTTTATATATAGTAATAATTATTGTGTGTGTGTGTGTGTGTGTGTGTGTGTGTGTGTGTGTATACATATATATACATATATGCTGACCTCCTCTTTAAAATGCAGATTATTTCTAAATTATATATATATTTCTAAATTATTCTATATTATTTCTATATATTTCGAAATTTTATATATATATATATATGTATATGTATATATGTATACACACACACACACACGCACACAATTCGTTTTGTGTATCGAGCAGTCTCGAGACCCGAGACAGCTGGGACGTCATCGCTTTATGAAATTACGTAATTTGTACAAAAATCACTCCGGCCTCTCCGTAGGCGTCGTCAGAATTCGCCCGTCTTCAGCGAGCGTGAAGCGATTTCTATTTATTCTCCGCGCGCGAAACGAAAACAAAATAGTTTCACGTGCTTTTTTCTTTTTCGCATCAGCGCCGTCGACGTCTCGAGCGGCGACGTATTTCGAGAATAGCAGCCTCGCCCTCGCGCATTGCGCAATTCGACGATCACGCGTGTCAAAACTGTTTGTTATTCCGGGCCGACGCGCGTCGGCCCGGCACATTTCCTTCGCGTAAACGTATATTTATGAAAAATATCTTCGTACGAAGCAAATATCCGCGGTGTGTCGATATCGCGCGGTAAACTGTTTCGTCATTCCGCGACACTGTTCGCCTTGAGTTTGCCGTGCAATTAGCGATCCGCCGCGTCGTCGGGTTCGCCGCCGAGGGAGGGAGGGAGGGGGGGGCGGGGAATCCTTAATAGCGCAACGGACAATGCGAGAAGCGACGTGATAACGTGGTTATCGGTTTAAAAATAGCCGGCCGATGTCGAGGCGAGTGCAGGAGCTAAACGGTGCACGCGCGCGGAGGTAGACCTACATTTCATACGGTAGCGAAATAATTTTGCCGTTGTGCACGTGTGCAGTGCACGCGTTTCAATTCAATAAAATTACACAAGCGCCAGATGTAATCGCGCACGTAAATTATGACCGTTATCGCGCACGCCTGCATTGTTAAATCGCCAT
>NW_012028691.1:625746-675368 GCF_000956235.1 Wasmannia auropunctata | reverse complement strand
GGTTGGGGGGGGGAGGGAGGGAGGGAGGGAGGTCTGCTATTAAAGTCATAAATAAAACATGACGATCCCGAGATGATAATTGCCTTCTCGATTCAATTGCATATCTTCGCTTTGATTGCCCGCCCTACACGAACGCTGCGATTCTTGAATATATTTACCGCTTGATCCGTTACAATACGTTGCGTTTCACCTCCCACGCAATTCGTGTAATTCAACTATAAAACTTATGACATTAATTGAAATGTGAAGGAAAGGAGGCAGGCAATTTTACGGATCGCGTAATGTAAATTTCGTTTCTACTACACATTTCCTGTTATCGATTATAGAAATTAATCCATTCGTTCAATAAACTTTTATTTATAATTTATGATATACCGTTGGAGAATCTGTTACGATGAAATTACATGTTACCTTAGTGAGACAAATGCATGTATTTCGAGCCAATATATATTGTTCCTCCGATCAAATCGGCATTTTCCATCGGCATCTTATTTGTGTACTTTTACTTAATGCTAATAGCTAGCGATCACGTTATATTTTTAGGCACAGCCGACAGGCGTGACTTGTCTACACAAAACACTTGATTAAAAAGCTCATCGATTTCTCGAGAAAGTGGTATTATCGAGCAGTTATCTCGCCTCTTATTTACGCGGTATATATTACGTTACCCTATAATCCGCGATTTTATCGCGATTCGAAATACGTACGCCTCTCGCACGGTGCACGGTGGTATCGTGTACAAGTATTACAAGTGTCCCGATACAGGCGAGCACGCCGTAAATTAGGAGAACACCGGAAGAACACGGAGGCCGGAAGTGGGTCGTGTTCGCGCGATCGGCCAGGTAGAAACGGGGCGGGCTTTATGGCCTGTAGGTGGAGAAGCGCTTGTGGAAGATATAGAGTAGAACCGAGATAAAGCAGGAAAACCCAGCGCGGTCGGATAACGATAGCGCATAACGCCGGAATTGATTTTATAGTCGCGCGTAAAAGCGCGGGGCGGTTGCGCCGATCGTAAAATCTGTCCTACGGCCTAGTTTCGGCTTAGGACCGAGTTTCGGATGCAGCTCGTCTCTCGCGTATATCGACCCCCGCTGTTGACAACGAGGTTTCCGTTTCCGATCGATCAACGAAACGTGAAATGAATTTAAACGCGAGGCATTCGTGGCAAAGTCGAGTGGTACGATTAGAATTCATATTAGATATATAAAGTTGTGAATACCAATATTTTTCCAGATATATATTTATATGTCAAGAATATAGAAGGTACGAATTATATTTTTCAAGGGACATTACGATGCCTTGTACGTTATTCGAAAAATAAGCAGGTTAATAAAACATGAGGTCTTGAAAATACAGCTACGGGATCAGGAACAAATCGCGCCATTACGCATACTGCAGATCTTCCCCTTTTTTAAAAATGTCCCACGTCGCCCTGACGATCGATAGACTTCGGCTTCGAGCACCTACATCCCGTTCGGTATCGTTCTACATCGCGAAGAGGGGATAAAAAATCTAGGGCGCCACTCTTAACTTATTAACTCTAACAATACAGTAATCAATAGGATACTGATATCAAGATATCTGCCAATATGACCGTCAATGAAACGTAATGTCGATGATCCTCTTAGCACGCTACTTTCTCCACGTGCGCCCAGTTTTTTTTAAAAACGATCGCAGTTTTTTTACGCAATCAAACTTTTCACTGACTTCTCGCCACGAAGTATACCCGCTGAATTTCTGTTACCCACGTTATCTCGTACGCTACCTGCTCCTGAAAGGGGCTTTAAACGTCGCTTTAAAGGTTTTAAAACCTCTGCGAAATCCTTCCCTTGAGAAGGAGCCGTAAAAACTGATAGTTAAATTCGTTCCTGCCACCTGCGCGGAGAAATAATTTACGATTTCGCAAACTATTGCGAAACGCGTCGTAAGAAGGATCCACCGATAATCCTGATGAATTCCTGTAATATTGCAGAAGTGAAAACACGACGTCTTAAAGCTTTTATTTCAACCAAATATCGCATCTGTGCAGAACGCACACGGCGGAAATCGACCGGAAAATCAAAAGGCTATACTCTAACGTATATATCCTTTCCAAAGTATTCTGTCAATGAGATGAGAATAAAGCCAATCGGCCGTAGGTCAGAGTTCATCGAAATGTGATTATCTTCCTCGTTTTCGGTATCATCGAGAATCACCTATCATCGGCAAGAGCGCCAATTATCGATAAACTGTTCATCCACGCCTCATTCGCGGATTTTCGAGCGAAAATCCAATTAAGCTTTTACCAATTATACAGATTCCACCGATTATATGGTCGTCGAAGTATAGAGAAATTAATAAAGCAAGACTTGATAAAAAGTAAAGCTGGATTCTGTGTAATCACAGAGTTTCGGCACAATGACTCCTGCCTTTCTTACGGCCCCCTCCCTATCCGACTGAGAAAAATCAAAAAGGAAGCAGCCTTTGCAGCCTTTCTTCCGGCGCTTCTCTTTCCTCGCCAAACTCGTCTTATTTGCCGGCGCGCTTCGCGAACTTGCTAACGGCCCGCAAGCACATAGCTTGCGCCGCTCTCGTCACGCTAAAACAAATTAAAACTTGGGAGGTCGGAGTGCACCTTAAACGCGCGCACGCTACTTCGCCCTCGTGTAAACAAAACCGCAGAGAGGGGTTATCGACCCGAACTCTCGCGAACCCCCGGCAACCGTCACCCTCGACGCGGCCCGTATCTCAAGTTCGCGCATATAAAATCAAGTACTACGGTAGTTAAACCAAAAAGTTTACGCGCGCCTGCTGTCGGGAGAGAAAGAAGGAGCGAGTGTTCGCGAGCGGAGTGTCGTACATTCACCAAGTTAATGCCAGAGCGAAGCCCTGACGCGCGCGGTACCCGCCTGGAAATGAGAAAATTCCTTTCTTTTCAATGTCTCGGGTGGCGATTTAACACACACGCGTCGTTCGCCCGCGCGCGTTGCTCCAAAATTAAGCGCCGCTGAATGCCGCTTTTGCGACGCGCTGACCTTTGTCAACTGACGCCTCCGCGCGGCTCTTTCGTCAAGGAAACTTGAAACTACGAATCCATCATCGCAGTCACATCGGTCTGTGACGTCAAAAGCAAGAAAGCCTTGAAAAGTTTTTTTTTACAATTGTCTATGTTAAAATGAGAGAATAAAATATATATTATTATTTGTCTCTCTTAAAACAAAGAAAAATATCCTTATGATCTCATTTAAAAAAAAAAAAAAATTTTCTCTCCTTTTGCATAAGATTTATACCGTCGAAATGAGCTTCTCGATTTCAAGTCCAGTCGATGTGGAATGAGTGAAAATAAACGTGATATACACGCGCAATACACGGCGCGATTAACAACAAATCATAAATGGGGAAAATGGTCATAGACGGGAACTTTAATCTGCCGACGTGGCGTTTCCGACGAAACTTTTCGGCATTCGCGTATATCAACCTAAGAAACTTAGCGAACACGGCGAAAACTTAGGAATAATTACGAGTTCCCTGGGCGGCTCTCTTGCGAGGCGCAGATAAAAGACGCCGCACCATTTCTACGCGGCGTCCTTTGAGCTTCCTCGTGACTTTTATTAGTTAAGTTGGTTAACGTCGCGCGAAGGAATATCACTCGTTCATTATTACCCGGAAAAAAAAGAACAATTAATTTCCGTCGTCTCCTTGACTCTTTAATACGAACCTTCACCTTTCACGAAGTGGGACGCGCCATCTTTTTCACGGAGATACCTGCAATGAAAATCGAACGGCAGGACAAAAGGAGGCGACGCGGTCACAAAGGGAAAATTCGTAACCAGTAAGATGAAGCCGGTCGGATCGGTCGTTTTTTTTCCATTTCTTTCAACGCGTATTGGTTCGCCGCTTGGGACACGTGGGGCTTGTGGACCTACGTGTAACGGATCTGATCGGACAGTTTCGGCAAAAGCTCCCGCTAACAGCGTATCCTCTGGTGAGATTACGCGAGAAAAGCGGACGTTGATTAAATCCTCGGAAAAAAGTGGAATTAAAGCTTTTTGCCAGGGATGCCATTTAATCTTCCCGTGCGTTTGGCCGCGCGCTCGTTGCTTCTGGCTGTTCCAACCGGTCTTCCCCAATCCGCAGTTAGGGATCCCAACTGCGTCACAATCCGTGTCCTCGGGCGAAGGTAGAAGGACGTTTGGCAAATCTTGGTTCTTTTTTGAACTAGATCATGTAGATGTCGATCCTCCGCATCACAAGGAGTTTCCCCTTATCTCTTTTATTATCCTAACCGCGGCCAATCAATCGATATGAATTCATGGAAGTTTTCGCCCTCGTAGAATTCGAGATGAACCGTGCTTTTTTTTTCAAGGAACGAACTACTCAAACTACACGAGTCCTCCAAATGTAAAAATACAACTAAATCATCAGGGGACATTTGAAGCAAACGAAAATCCTGACGACCACGCTGACTCTGCGGTTTCAGCGAGTGGAATACGTTGAATCATAGCGTAGAAAGAAGAAAAAGAAAGGAAAGAAAAAAATGCGAAAAATGACGTCGAAGTAGCAATCTCTCGGGAAGAATTCAAGGATTGCTCGTGCGACGCATCGAAGCGTGAATCGACGGGAGCTCTTGAGGCAACGCTCGCATGCCGATATTCCGCGACATTTCGAGGCAACGAGAAGAAGAGAAGGCTGCTTTTTCATCCCTCCTCGCCGCCGACGCAAATTGGACGTCGAAGTCGAATGACGAAGCGAAATGAATTCTTCCCTCTTCTTTCGTCCTCCACTCTATTTTTCTCGCGCGATACCCTGTGAAAGTACATCAGTAACGGAAAAGAATCCATTTCATTTGTTGAATCAAAATTGTTGTAATTTTCATTACCGTAATTCATTTCGGTCTAAACACATGTTACTTTTTTCACTTATTATTTTACTTAAAAGTGTCGTATCTAAAAAATTTCAAAGCAGAATCCCGTTCTAAAGTACCGCTTTTAAAGTAAAATGCCGATTACGATAAAAGGATCTCGCCAGTTATCAGTGGGAATAAATGCCCTCGATGAGAGAAATAGAAATGCTCAATATTCAAAGGCAATCGTTGAGGCATAATTCCGAGTACACCGAAGAAGTACGAAAGAGGATAGGAAAAAGAGACGAGGACACCGACGACCAAGACGGCAGGACGAGCATGCACCCTGTAACTCCCTACAAATTTCCAGGGGCGACCAATTTAAATATGCATGAGAGCGAAAAGATGGCAGCCCCCGAGTTCGGGGTGCACCCGGGAAGGGAAGAAGGTGAGGACGAGTGGCTTGTTTCGCGAACGACCTCGTTAACCTCCCGCAGAAAGCGTGGATCGTAGGCGGGAGGGGATGAGACTGAGGGAGTCAGGTCGTGAGAGATGCCGTTGATGGAGGAGGACGACGAGAGTGAATCTCCTGGATTACCGTGCGCGGTAATCAGCTTTCCCCGGCGAGTGTCGCCCGGATCGGTATGCCGGCAGAGAGGGAGAGGGAGAGAAGGAGGAGAGAGAGAGAGAGAGAGAGAGAGAGAGAGAGAGAGAGAGAGAGAGAGAGAGAGAGAGAGAGAGAGAGAGAGAGAGATTGTCGAACGCATATCTGCCGGGAATGCCGAAGAGATTGACGTCAGAGCGGAGCTCCAACGTTCGCGTTCTCGTTTAAGCTTGGGACCCGTGCACGTGAATCGATATGATCGGATCGGCAAACAGACGAGTCGCTCGCTTGCCTGTCCGTCGCAGAGAAGGGCTCGTTTCTTAAATAACGCGCGGATATACGTCGCTGGACCGAAGCGCACCGTGGGTAGACGTTCTCGCAAATGGGATACGAACATTTCGTACGGATGATCGCTCAGCCAAAACCGTTTGGCATCTTGATTCCCGATATATCTCGATTTGACGGAGCCGCAGGATGAGATTCTTGTGTATACGAGGTGTCATTCGTGACTACTATACATTACGTTTTTTTTATATAAAAACTTATTTCTTTGAAAGAATTTTACAGTTGACAAAAATTTTTCTCAGAGTCGAACTTGTTAAAATTTTAAAGTTATTTGGTTTTTTTTCTATTTTGTCGATAATATCGATTATAATATCGTAGACAATAGCAAGATCGTAAATGTCAACGCAAATTCTCTTTTTTAATCAACTTCTTTGCACACATGCACGGAAAGAACAATTTTGCTGGATCCAGATCTGAAAATAATTTTGGTTCAATAATCAAAATAATTTTGTTGGAAACTCAAAATAATTGCTTATAGAATATCAAAATGTTTTATAACAATGCTTATCATTTTTAACAGTCCAACAAAATTTTTTGTTGATTCAACAAGAATTAATTTTCAGATCTATATTCGGCAAAATTTTTAGACCTTTCAAAATCGTTTTTTCCGTGTGTCTTTGTTTACTTGAAGAAACAATAAGTAATCCGCGTTAAAGCCACGTACGTAAATGACGTAGCAAAAAATTGACTAAACTCGCAACACAATATATTCGAAGGACAGTGAACTCCTGAATGTACAGCTTGCAGATCGCGTAATCATATATTACAATACAATGACGTCGTTCACGGCTGATTTAAAAATCATGAGGGCGACAGTACCGAGTGTCCCGAAACTATTATCAGTGTGCGTGCAGGTCGTTTCAGTTAAACAAAAACGTCTCCTGATCGTCATGTAGCGAAAAAATAGACTTGGCGGGAGCCGCTGCCGTGTCTCTTGATAATAGCGCCTGGCGCGTCACGATGACGCTGACCAAAACAGTCTCATTCTCGTATGTTAAAATAGTTCGTCGCCATCGTTGTATCGCGTTTACGTCACTTTGGACGAGTACCGATATCGCGGTGCGAGCTATAAATCTAATTCCGATAAGAATTTTCCCGTTTTTTAATTAAAAGCGCGATAAAAAAAAAAGTAATGCGACGTTGTGTGGAGCGACGTGTTCCGGAGATTACGCGAGGAAGGGGGACGCATCTCTGTCAGTTATAATTTATCCGGATGCAGACTGCCGTGCGGTGACATTGATTAACAGGTGGCATCGCGTTGCTTCTTTTCTTCGCGGGCTAACGAGAATTAGCTCTGAGTTGTCGACAAACCTAGCTTTCATTTGCTTCTTATGCATGCGATAAATATTCTCGGGAAATTATACGGGATCGATGGGATCATTGCACCGTGACGGGCCACAAAGAATCGTCATTGCTCTCCGTCGTTTTGTTCACGCGCAATCTTATCCTTAGCGCGAGTAAATCGTAAATCATCGGCCGAACAATAATGATCAGTGAAATTACGGCGGATTAATTCGTTCCATAAGAGCAGAAAGCGTACCTGTAAAAACGAACTTATCGAAATACAAGCGTTCTGCAATGTAGAAAGTGTAACCGAGATGTAACCAATTAGCTCCATTACGTCTCAGAATGCTTCGCGAAAGGCCTTCTTTTTTGAAGAGTTGTTTAGTTTTATACAAGTGAAAAAAATTTGACAATTTTAAATGATGCATATCTTTCGTAATTTTAGAATAAAACTTGGTAGGAAAAAAAATAGTAGAGACATGTACGTACATACCCTAATTACTACACGGAGAGAATTTCCTTTTAAAATTTACCCTGAAAATCATGTTAATTGTGAGACAATATAGTATTTAGGTAAATTTTACTGTGTACTACAATAAATTTTACTGCGAAATTTTATTGTAGTGCACAGTAAAATTTGCCTAAATACTATATTGTCCCATAATTAACATGATTTGCAGGGTAAATTTAAAAAAAAAAATTCTCTCCGTGTACCCACTAATACATTGTCTTTTCTACGTAAAAGTTTTTACATATTTTTAATAGATCTAGGTAACGTTGCTCACAGATAAGTGGAATTTATTAAGTGTAATTTATTATCCTTATCATAGGACGCGATTATGCGACGGGGAAAAAAATGAAGAGAAACTGGTAGACACGAGGAAAGACTGGCTTCTAGTTGTAATGTAATCGTCTTGACGATTCGCAGAAGGAAGGAGCGATCAGCTTGATACGTAAGACGAAGCAGTGCCAACGGGAGTTGCAGCCGCGGATCGCAGATGCGCGGAAAAGGCAATCATAACTTTCAATTATTCTTAAGCTACGCCTGGTCCCTTCATCACGCTGATAACATCGTTCTCCACTCCCGAGCCCGTTGCTTTCTCGTTCCCAGCTGTCGCTGCCTTCTCTCATTTCCACTATCTGCGAATATCTCTCTGCTGATTGTATATACAACAGAGGCAGCTGCCGATTTTTCATTCACAAGGCAATTTTTTTCCGCGCTCCCGCGTGCCGCGTTTATTATGAACGTGACTCCGGACTCCCGTAGAAAATACTTAGAGGCCGGGAAGAAATTTCCTCAGGTCGTTCAAAAGATGTAAACAGTCATGTGTTTTCGTCAAAATTCAAATTCGATACACAAATAAGAATAAAAATTAAATATCGTAAATAATAAGAAGTAAGAGATACTTGAACTTTTTGATAATTAAAAAGAAGACTGCGCGATCACGCTCGCTAAGAAAAATGAATATTAAAATCGCACGCGAGAAAAAAGAAACTTTGTACATTTATACACGTAAAGATATTCATTATTTTCATAATTTTAATATTTCCTCCCCCCCCCCCCCAAAAAAAAAGATAAAGAACGGATGTGTGTAACATGGGCGTAAAATCTCGTTATAAAGATATTTATCTCATTTATGAAGAGATTCGCGCAGGATAATCGAGTTTTTCTACTTTCGCTCTAATAAGGTTTCCTGCGAAAAGCACTTGCGCGCGCGTAACAGCAACTATACATAATTGAGATTGTATATAGAGCAAGTCGTGGAATGCGCGCGGCGAGATGCAACTTTCTTCGATATAGTCTCGGGAATGCGAGGTCGGTAGAATCGTTTTGCAACATTTTCAATAAAGCGATTGAGCATTCTTAGAATCCTGGCATCGATCCACGAACGGATATCTTGCTGAAATGGGGGCGTTTAATCGGCGGTGGATGGAATTTCCATTTCTCTCTGCTGCCGTATCAACCACGTGAGATAACGGCCTAGCGCTAGTCGCCACTTTGTGTTTTGAAGCTACGCGGCCGCGTGCGTATGACGCATATTTCACGACCTTGCATGCATGCGCAATTAAGTGAAATTTCTTTCGCGCGCTCCCGCGAAAAATTACTATCGCGTGCATAAGCGTGTAAACATGTGTCGGATGCGCGGTTACGGTCTAATTGTGTACAATTTTAAATGGGTTTTCTCACGTACGAGGGGACAATAATAAAAAGTGAAAATAATTAACGGAAGTGTAAGCTCGCAAGTGTAAGATCTACGCGTTAAATACAATGCATTTTATCTCTGCATAAAAATATCAAATCTTTGTTTAGAAAGTAATATGGTCGCTCGTACAACGTTGGAAGGCACAATCTGGGCAAATTCGTAGATTGCTTCTATTTCGTAGATTCTGCATTTTCATCGACAATGCAAAATTGTACGGTAAACAAGCAAATGGGATTATATACGATAACACGACGATAATCGCCCGGTCTAAATTTTGGCGTATCCTTTGTGTGTTAGAATTGGATTGTATCCTCTCTTTGTGCGTGCGAAATGGTTCTCGTACAAGAACGGCGGCGGTTGAATTTCTATCGTAAAAGGCTATTTGTATTGCCTCCAGATGCAATTAGATTTAACTAATTTGTGAACAAAGTAAACGCGATGGTGAAAATCAAGTTATCGTTACGGAATCGCATTAATATTCATCACCCCCGCGATGCGTTATGTATAATGTCGAAAGCGGTAAGGGATTGACGGCGTCTAAGTCAAAATAAATTTTTGAAGAGGTCAATTTTAGTAACGATATAATATTCCATGTCTCTAACTTTTGCCTTTTGCTCTTTCATGCCGTTTGGAATATATTTTATGAATCAATTTGTTCACACAAATATAAATACCGCGATAAACTTATCCCCGCAATAAACTTATCAAGTTGCGTAAGCGTTCGCATATTAACAAAAAGAACAGTCGAATCTGCGTTACCGCAGCATCCCTATCGAGACGAGATGCGCCCTGCCATTTTTCCTCCTCGCATCTCATTTCGCTTTGTTGTGCTCTCGCGTCTTAACGCGAGAGCTCTCTCTCGCGTGAAACGGGTGGCGGCGTTTCACCGTACAAACGCTCCGTCGAGTGAGTGAGAGAAAGACGCTTTCATCCGCGACGAGGATTTATTGGCTTGAAAGAATCGACCCTTTTGATGCATCTCACGGTGCACTCGCGCGCGGAGCGTGCGCCTTTCACGGAATATATATCCCCGTCGCGAACAGCTAACCGATCCGCGCGCATCAGAATCTTGCACGCCGCCGCATTCTCCTCGATTCCCGCTAATTCAGACAGGCATATAAATCCCGGCTACAAGAGGATCCGACGGAGGCGCACACGCGTCGCGTTTTGCGCAACACATTCGCCGGCGTTACCATCCCGCCGAGTATCATAATTAATTATTCGTGACGTTCAATCCCCTGATCAAATGGCGCTCGCGCGATTTCACGATGATTCAACGCGTTCATTCTGGATTGAACGCGGGCTCGCGCGCGCGCGATTCTGCAGATCGGACGTATCTTCTCGTGATAATTATATCCTTGTCAAAGAAGCTGTTGACCAAGCTGTTCCCCCTGTTTGAATTTTGAAACATAATGTACGATCGACTCGAACGTACGATGACAGGATTAATGCATATAAATTTATAAATTTATGTCGCGAGAGCGGTAACACGCGCGTAAACATGCTATCTTTAATTCATGCGGAATTTTATTTATAATATTGCGTCGTTTCTGTTCGTGCATTAATCGTCAAAAATAAAAACGCGGAAGCTAAATAACATGAGAAAATTTTGCTGAAACACTTTTTATCGTTTAAAAAAAGACGGAAGTCTTTTGTTTCTCTCTCTCTCTTTCTCTCTCGTCGTCTTCTATATACTGGAGTGTTTGCGGAAAGATCACGAAATCGCGTGCAGCTTGCGCGAGTCGCGTGATCCGTCGATTAAAAGACGATTCCTGACATGCATATAGGTTCTGACCTTTGACAAACTATTAAAGGAAGCGTTTAAGTGAGAGTCATAACTAGACGTTGTTTCAGCCCGCAAGGATGCAAATCGATAGGAATGTTTTCCGCGATTTCGCCGGCGTTATATGTCAGCACCTATAAACACTTCCGATTCTGCATAGCAGCAATAATTGTTCCTCCGATTAATTATTATATCAACTTTTATTTTATCGATTCGGAGACCTCTTTATATTTAAATTCATCATATGTTGAAGATCATAAAATTGAATCTGTTAGAATGTGTGTAATTTAAACTTCTTCATTTTTTTTTAACTTCTAAACTACTGAATTGTTATGTAAACGTCAGATTTCGAAAGTCTTAATTCGAAGAGCAGAAGGTCTTGGTTGGCATTGCCTCACTCGTTCGTTGTAAGACTTCTGTAAAATAAACATTTTCCGCCAATCAAATATTACATTTTAGAGTGGCGCAATTTTCTCACAAAGGTACATTTTAATTTAGTGAGATATTTCTCAAGTTGCACTGCGGAAAAATATTTAAAAATTTGAAAAAAAAAATCGTACAACGTTATTTCTAATTTTAAAGTAAGATGAAGCTTCCACATTTTAAGTGAAATCGTGCAGAAGTGAGTTCTCGCTCTGAGAAATATGTGAAGCCACTCTGCGGGTTTTTTTTTCAATTATACACGTATGTTCTGCTTCCTCAGAAATTACTACAGGAAATTGTTGGTATAAAGTCAACGTTTCATATACACAATGGCCGAATAAAAATCGTTCCGTGTTCTGACTGTGCAAAACAAAAGGAGGAAAAGTTCTCTCTATGAATTACCCGCACACGCTTTTACAATATTCATGATAGAAAATATCCGCCTGAGGATATTTGCATACGCTTAAATACGCAAATGTGATCTAAACCTTTTGCTTCGGTATGGGCTTTGACGTGCCCATACCGAAGCGATTTTTCCAGGCGTGCTGTAACGGATGAATAAAGCGACACGAAAGGTCGGAATGAAAATTAATAATGTCGCGAACCAGCGTGACGTTACGCGGAACGCAAATCCGGCGACTGGATGTCTCGCACATCCGCGCGCCATTTACGCAAATGCGTACGCACGAAATGCCATTATGCATTCGGCGATAACGCATGTCACTCGCAACCGGCAGCACTTTACTAATGTTGACTCTGTACATGAAAAACGTAAACTACGGTTTGCGGTTGCCTTTAAATAGATTTTCGCGTTACGCAAATACCCGGCAGTTCTTATTCACCGAGAAATACCTGACGAAGTTTCTGCAGATGGAAATAGCTTCTCGGAGGAATCTCCGCTAATTGAAAATATAACGAATCGATTTACGGTGCCGGAGTTATATTTATATACACTCAGCGTTCAGCCTTTCCTGCATCTCGTTCTCTATGACATTTTCCCTTCAATTCCCCGTTTAAAAGGTATGCTGTAAGTAAGTAGGATTAAAACTGTCGTCAATTGTAAGTGTACGTGGCATCAAAGACATTTGAGAGCAGCATTAAACTTAATTAGAGGCGCTCAGCGATGCGGCCCTAACTCCGGGAGAACTCGTGACGTTGTCGCTGAGAAAGAAAAATGGCGGGGAAAGAAAACGAGAGAGTATACGGAGCGAGACACAGTTGCACGATTTATAATGTGACGCTAAACGACGGCGTGTTTGCGGCGCGAGCGCGCAACAAACTGGATAAGCACGGTCAACCGCGTATGTACGTATCGAAAATAATTCAATCGGTCGGCTACGTGACGAATGATGAAAGCGCAATGCGTGTAATTAGCAAATACATCGCGTAAGTATCGGCCGTTGCAACGCGCGCGCTCGCTCGCTCGCTCGCTCGTTCGCCAGTCGAAACGCGGTCGCGTCGACAAATAACTGCGTCCTCCTCGACCCCCTCCCCAGCCCCCTCGCTGCGAACTTCGATCTCCCCCCTCCCTTCCCCGCAACGAATTACACAAAAGCGCGCGATTGCGAGCCCGGAGTGATCCGCCTAATTATAATTCGCAATTATGCGGCGCGCTCGGTTGAATTTGGAATCTCTACCACGCCCAGCAACGTTCGATGTAGGTATTTTATTCGCGGAAAGAGCGCTCTATATAGCGCCGCGCTCGTAATGGCAGGACGCGTTAAATTAAGTTTACGTGTTTTCATCGCTCGCTGCGATACTGCGCAAGTGTATCGCGGGAGTGTGTACGTCGTTACGGGAAGCCGAAAATTCCTCCACTTTCAACACCGAGAATTTCATTCACCGGGAGAGTTAAATTTAATCCGCTATAAACTATTGTATAGTGATGATGCGATTTACAACATAATTACATCCTTCGTGGTGCTTGTACTCCGCGAAGGAATTTCAGACGCATCGCATATTTTATAGCATTATTATTATATCGCGGCATACTAAATGCGGCCCCGTATGCGAGAAAATGTAAGGGAAAAATGGCGAAGAGAATTTTGCGCGTCTTGAAACTTGAATATTCTCCCTTAAAATAAGATATGTTAAAAATCCTGAAGCCTGTCTGCCGCGGTCGAGATATTTCGCAAAAATAGCACGGCAAAGTGAGCTCTCGCTTATATGTATATAGTTTGCGCCGTAAAATTGACGAACTCGCCAGATTATGCGTCTGTTATTTGTCTCATTGCAATTTAATTCGACTGTGCATTCGACTGTCTTGCATTCTAACATATAGAGAAGCGGTGCGTTTGGTGCAGTGGACTCCGTACGGAAAGTCAGCCGTGTGAACTAACGACGCGCGCGGGTCGACGTACGCGCTCGTCGGGTTCGCGTGCAGCATCGCAAATATCGCGCCAGAAACTGCCTGCATTTCCCGTGCGTGCTTTTATCCCCGTCTCCCCGTATTTTTTTCGTCCATCACTGCCGGGAGAAACATTTCCGGTAAGCGTCGAGTGCACTATCGATACCTGGTCGCGCAATATCAATACGTAATCTCTGTGCACGCTGAGCTTTCCGTTGCGCCTGAAGGAAATTTTGTGATCGTGTCCATAAAAAAGTTGCTCGCATCTATTTACCGACGACGTAGAGCGTAAAACGTTACCGTAAACCGTACTGCAGTAAATTGCAGAACAATTTGCACGACGAATAGTTTTTATTCTACTGCTAGATCGACATGTGAGGTATGTAAATTATCTCTTTCGGCGTTTTAAAATTTTGTCGAACTTTGAAAATTTTTCAATTTTTTGCAGTTAAAAAGTTATTCGTGTAAGATTTCTTTTTACTCGTCTCCTTTTTCCAATATTTCAATATCGTAATGCCGCATAGACACAAACGTTCCGATGATTTCGGTAACGTTCGATTTCATCCTCATCGCGGTATGCAGGCATCTCCGCAAATTCGCAATTAAACGGATCATGGAACTCTCGAAATTCGCGTCGGTTATTCGGACTTTTTTCCGGCTGTCACGTCGGTCCAGCCCCGCCGCACGCCGCAGTCCCAATTGTTCTCCGTGGAACAATTAATGCTCCGCGTTACCGTGGAATCGTTAATGCGATTACTGAAGCGTCTATGCTTCGTGAAGCGCAGGTAAATTTCGGGCTGTACGTGTGTTAGTAGAGTCACCAGTCATCAGCGCGTAATCAATTTTCTCCGGGCGCGACAATGGCCGAAACATAATTAATCGCCGGGAATTCCGAGGGAATTTATCGCCTCGCGAAACTATTATCTCCTTCTCCTTCTTAACACCGTCAACACCGACGCGGCGCACTGTAAAGCATAATACGTCCTACGAGTGTAATTAACCGCCTAATCACGAGTTATGGAGTTGTGGCGTCCTCGTCGTGCTCGCGATCAAGTTCCGCTCGCCGAAACTTCGTCTCACTCTAATATCTTTGTTGATTATATAAACGGCGCTCAATATTATCGCCATCAACACGTGACGGTAATGTTTGTTTAAACAACAAATGTCCCTCATCGGCGACGCGGTAATAAACCACACGTTAATTATACGTTAATTATGCAATTATGTAGAATATATATAAAGTATTTTAACGCCTGAGCTGCAAGAAAATTCTCCCTCTTTTTGCAGAGCTATTTGCAGGCAATGACAGGAGCTTTGCATTTTTTTTTTTAAGTTTAAAGGTAATCCTAAAACGTCGATTAATTCTGAACGCATCTGCATAGGGAGCGTCTGAAATTTGTTCTGAAATATCGAATTTGCACGACGTAAAGGCGCACGATCCGTTGCGGCATACCGCCTTGAATAACAGTAAACGCATGACGGTCGATGAATACAAATCGAATGAGCTATCGCGACGTGGCATTGCACCTTCGAGACGTCTCTCCTCCTTTCCACGCTGCTGCGCCGCTACGTATCTTCACGAGCGGACTTTAAAATTGATAAAATACGACGTTAAGCGTATACATGACTGTCGTCACATGTTTGCTCCGTGTCACCCTGTGTATGTAAGCTACATCGTCCGCGCGATGTGAATTGTGCGCGGCGATACAACTCTCTTGTGTAATAACGGCGACATTACTCGCGTACGTTAAGGGAGAGAAAGAGTTATTTCGAAATAAATTTCAAAATATTGATCATAGATCAATAATTAATACGAGGATCTAGATAAGAAACATTTTTTTTCTTTAAATAATTTCGCTATCGAGAAAAACATGTTTACGACGATGCTTCAATCAATTTTTATCTTCGGGTTCTAAATAATTCATTATCTATTTCGAATGGTTACTATTTCCATAATAATTAGTTACCTATATTTCGAGCTAGAAAATATAAATATTCAATCGCGTACACATTTTTTCATAATTATAATACAAGGATTTAGATAAAAATGCTACGAGAATTTTGATCTTGAAGACAAAGTTTTTTTTCTTTAAATAATTTCGCTACGAGAAAACATGTTTACGACAATGTTTCAATCAAATCCTATCTTCGGTTCTAAATAACTCGTTATCTATTTCGAACAGTTACTATTTCCATAATAATCAGTTACCTATTTCGAAAGTAGATATTTAATCGCGAATACAATTTTCATAATTAAACTTTGAGTTATGCGATGTGGATATCTTATCCGAAGTGCTTAGAAATGTTATTTCTTCGAAAATGAGAATAGTAGAGAGAAACAGAATATATCTATTTCACGCTACGTTTTTGCTTACGCATTAAATCAATTAGACTTCCAACGTCGATGTCTTTCATAATTTGAAAAAAAAAAAATTGAGTTGGGCCAATTCGACTCAATTTTGACAAGAAAACGCAAGGACTGAACGCTTTTTTTCTATTCAAAATAAGCGCTCGGTTTCTCGCGACAGAAACTTTTCTCGGCGACTCGGTACTGTTTGTACGACGACGTTGCCGCCGCCGACGAAGAAGGCAAAGATGCCGTGGAACCGTATCGCAGACGCGTATACGCAAAGTAGACTGTAAATCCTCGTCGCGGTAAACGGCGGAAGAGGCGGTGAGTCGCAACACGCCGCGAAACGTGATTACGCGGCGATAAAATGTTTTGCATCGCGACGCGCGTGAGAATATGTAACCGACGGTGTACAACACAACGCGAGGACGTCGCGGAAGTTTGCTTCGTGTGGAAGTTTTGAGACACGCCGGGGACGTGGAGGAACAGGCGGCGCGACAAAAACGTGCCCGCGTCGCGAGAAAATATACGGTGGAAGGGAAAAGAGAATAGAATAGTCGGTCGAATGTATGTGTGTAAATGGAATTAGCCATAAACGGATACGCGATATGAGGTATCGAATGACGTAAATCGACCCACCATGCTCGACGACCACGGTTGACCCGCGGGTGAAAGGTGTTCTTCCGAGTTTTGTCCGTGGAGACACACGATACGTCTTTCTCTCTTTCCCCTTTCTTAGCGCAGCTCAATTACAATAATACTAGTTATTACTATTAACATATAATAATGGCGGGTCGCAATCGCTTCCTCCGACTCGTCTTTTTACGCGGCCTTCACGGACCCTTCCTTCGAACGCATGAAAATTAGCATCCCACGTTAGCAAACTGCAAACCCGGGATTGAATTTCACGGCGTTGCTCTCAGCGACGCGCGTTCTCGTGACTCCTTCGTGTGTAAGCGAGCGACGTTTGAGATAATAACTAAACGCGTGCGCGCGCGCGCCCGTCCGGCGCTTATTGCAATTTTACAATTGTATAATTATCTGCACGTTGCGCACTGAGAATACATTATATGCCCGAGGTGTTACATAAAGAAAGCACCGTCTGCTTTTTTTTTTCATCCCGCGCCACCTTTCATTACCGCGAGGCTTCCACATGTTACATAAACGGTTGTTGTATTACGGAAAACTGCGCCGACATTGTTTAATCGTCTCTGTCGGACGACACTTTAACGACGCGTTTAAACACGGCCGACGTTTATAAACGCGTTAAATAAACGCTCTTTTTGCAGATTCCGTTGCGTGTCTCGCGAGCGCGTTATTATTAATGCCGCAAAATGCCGCCGCGCGAAAATCTCATTATGTGACGTGATTGTTTCGTTATGAACGCCCGATCGTGTGTCTACCTTTACGCGTTCAATAAATCCGCAAGCACGAAACACACGGGCCGAGAACCGTGTCGCTCGAGAGAGAAAAAAAAGAGCGCAGGCTGCAGGATTTGTCGCTTCGCTTTTTACATCAGTGTTTAAACCTCGCCACGTTATGCGCGAGACACGCGTGTTTCTTCGTCCGTCATTATCGTCGCGCGATAGTTTTTTCTTTCTCGAAAACCCCGCGGTACGGAGCGGTCTCATTTCGTGCTGGAAGCGAACGGACTGAATCGTCCGTAATTACGCGCGCGCTTAGTCTTTTTCGACAGACGGAAAATACAATTTTACTCCCCCCCGCACTGAATGCTAATTGGAAGCCGGAAATGAAATTCTTCACGGGATTCGCTCGATGCGCTTAATTGCACCAATTCGCGATGAAGCGCGCGCGAGAGGGAGGGAGAGAGAGAGAAAGAGAAGCAAGCGCGTGGACAGAGGTGGATCCGTGGCATGGAAAATTGGGTTACAGCGGTTTCGATCCGATCTGCTCCCGTGCGAGCGCTCATTATCCAACATTATCCCGGTCGATCTGGGTATCTGTATCTGTACCCCGCTGCATCGGTATTCACCGCACACGCGGTACAATGACAGATCGCGCAGCCGATTGCCTTCCGCGAGAAGGTTCTGCAATTCATTTAGACGCGCGCATCATCGTTGCCCGACATGAGATTTCGACAGTTAACTGTCGAGCGGCACGACTGGCGCAGCTACTCGCATGCAGTGATGGTCTGGTAAGTAATATAGCAAAAGTGACAGCGGTAACGTTTATCCCGCACTTAAGCGAATTACTGTGCTCAAACGTCAGAACGAATAATTACCTACCTATATAAGATATTAAATCGATGTCAGATAATTCTGTAAAATTAAGCGTAAAAAAGTATATGAAGAAAAATATACATATATATGTATAACATTGCAAGCAAAGGAAAAAAAAATATTATGTGCACGACAGATTTTTATGTATATCATGAAGGTGAAATTAACAGGAATATTACAGTCAATTGCTCGATCGTCAAGCGCGATTATCGATTCGACGGGTACCAGCCGTACGCGCGGGTGGTAGCAAATTGTACTTTCGTAGTTATACGGACGTACAAATTGCGGCATGCCGTATCAGTCGCCGCCGATAAGCCATCGTGCGCTGCACGGCCGATTAGCATAATTTCAGAAATACCGGAGCCATCCTGGCGCACGTGATGCTCCGCTTCCGACCGATATGCCGAAGAGCGAAAGCGCTCGTTGCACCTGCACGTCCGCGTTATGCACCTCAACACGCGCTATAATGCGCGAATTATTCCGAATGCGGGCAATTCCGCTCGGTTAGATATATGCGTCGTTCCTCCGACGGAATTACTCCGATCCTATATTCCGCTCGCAGGTGATTATTGAAACTAATTGGAAATAAATAAAATTTTGTGCATCGTCCTTCGACAATTACTCGAACCTTTTAATTACGTTTCAAATGTCTAGAATTACAGCGCCATTTAATTTCATTCAAAGATATATACAATTTAATATCAAGTCGATTTAATTTTATTATCAATGTTTCATCAAAATCTCATGATCTCTGTGAAAAATTTCGCGATTACAGTCGTTATTAAAATAATAACTATATACATATCGCCAGTCGATCAATGTCTATATTTGACAAGACCAAGTTCCGTATCTCTAATTATAACAGAAAATATTGACGCGCGATTGGGATTAATGCTTTCTAGGAAGACGCCGATCTCGCTCGTAACGTTAATTACTACTACGACAATTTCGCTCAGTAATTAATTTAATCGCGTCGTCATATATCTGGTGATATAAAGTACACGGCGTGAGTAGCGATATACGCTCTGACGGTATCCCCAGCCGCAAATCGAGCGAATACGAGTAATACCTGCTTGTTTGCAGAAGAAGACAGTTGCTCAATGCCTCCGCTCGCTCGCTCGTGAAAGCGAGTCGCGGTATTACGTCGTTTGACGTAATTAGCAACTCGTCATTAATTCTCGCCACTCGCGCGCGTCCTACAGGAAACAAGCCGTTTTCCTAACGGAAACTCGAGCGGCTTGACCTTTACCGCGCTATAGCATTTCGCCCACTCGGATCGAGGAACAAAGCATATCTGATCGATCGGATATGATTTCGCGTTATATTATTCGCCGAGAATGCAAATAAAAATGGTACTTTACGGTGCGAAACGGGAGAAGACGTTGGAGAGACGCGAATGCGCGCGGTCTAATTGGATTTATCGCCTTCCGCGGTGATCTCGTTCTGACAGAAAGATACGTAGCAGCAGAAATCGCGGAGGTAAGTGCTTGTCATGTAACGGTGAAATATCGTCCGAAACGGCCTTTAGCTCGGCAATAATCGGCGGAGGGTACAGTAAGGAGGTACGGACGGCTTGACGTTGATTTATCGTCGGTTAACCGGTGTATATACTCTCGGCGTCTAATATTTTTTTCACGTACGGACGACGTCTAAGGCTCCCCGTGGACACATTCCCTCGTTTCCTAATGCAGTTCCTAAATCCTACTAACCGCCACTATAACGCTTTTACATGCGCGCGATTTGACGTAACGCGATCCCGCGCGCGGGGCGCTGATCGCCGATCGCGCTGCGCGAATGCCCGCGCGATCGCGAAAAATATACGCGATCGCAGGCGCGCGCGCGCGCGAATTAACGCAACGGAGGATAAACACTCGCGCGCGACAGTTAAAACGCGCGATAACATTTACGTAACCCCGTTTCTTCGCGTCTTCTTATCCTTGATACACGCCGCGCCGGTGTGTATTCTCTCTCTACGACATATGTCGCGGTCGTCATATCTCATTTCACGATTCGCCGACGAATGGCGTACACGCTTTTTACGCTTTTCCTCTTACGCAGCGTCTCGAGAATTTTTACACTTAACATCTCCAGCTGCAGGCGTGCCATATTATCGCTGCGCGCGTTTATCGCCGAGTGTGACTGCTGAATTCTGAATATTATATATTTGCGAAATGTTCGCGGATATGCCGTTTGTGACAAAAGATGAAAATTCAAAGCGGGTTCGTTTGGCAGAAAATTTACACCGAGAATATGTATGTATGGAACTTTATCGTGTGCATTTCGGATCTCGTCATTGTTGTTTGTGTATCTCTCTCGAAGAGAGAAAAGAGAGAGAGAGAGAGAGAGAGAGAGAAAGAAAAAAAGGAGATTGCCTCGCGATATTTCACTCTTCTCCGAACCTCGACATCGCGTCTCGGAATCAAATTCGTAAATATGCAACTGGAACGGCGGTGACTGGCAACATTCAGCTCCGCCTCCGCTTGCGCGCTTATTGGCCTCCACTCGAATTTCCCCGGATGCCGCGAATTCGCCCTCGTCTCCTTTTATTTGCATACACATCGCCGCAATCTCTCGAACGTTTGCACGAGACGTCGCCTCCCGCGCGTGCATCGCCGCGAGAAATATTCTCCGCCGAGAGTTTTCCGTCTGCCGATCGGAAATTATTTCGACGCGGTGCCACGTTCACATTGTCGCGCGTTATCGATATTTTGTTGGCCGATAAATAATCGCCGAACAATTTCGACGAGACGAGCAGGGGATCGCCGTAAAGAGTGTCTCTCTCTTTCTCTCTCTCGCGCGCGCGCGACAAAAAAACGGTGTGTGACAAGAACAGCGAAAATCATTAATAGGTAGTCGCTATCGTGTCGACGGGCTCTCTAATCAGCTTCGGACCGAGTTAGTTACTTCGCCGGAGTCTGTAATCAACGCCTCCATCGGCGACCAGCATTAAACAGGCACCGGGAGGACTCTCCAAAAGTAATAATTGCAGCATTCCACGGAGATTAAACATGCGAAAGCCGCGATGCGGATTTTGTGTACGTAAAAGCATGAGTATAGTTTCGCGGTATCTTTTGGTGACAAACTCGTGAAGAGACGAGAAAATGTTTTTGGCGCGGGTATAAATACAAATGTTCACTCGAAGATTTCTTTAGGCAAGTAAGCTTAGGAAATTTTACGACTCTGCTTACCAATTAATATGATTGTTGCTTGCTTTATTATAATTTTAAAATTACTGTATATTCGTCGCGTTTTCCTTCTCAATGAAAATAAGTGACTTCAATACGCAGCGTGGCATCGAATTTTTCACTGATTTCTTTCTAAAATCAATTTTACGAAAACTGAACGAAAATTGTAAATACGTTAAAATACTTTTACGTTATGTAATGTGTCGTTACTATATTTCCTGGACTCTTGTCCGTACTATCCCTTATTCTTTTTAGTAGAATAATTAAAATCCACTGTTTTGAATTATTCCTAAACACAAAGTGGACAAACTGAATTTAATAGAGCGATCGTAATTTCGGGCAATTTCCAAATACCATCGAGACTTTGTTCAAGTTACTTTGCCTTTAGGGGCGGGTGTGGTCGCGCGATGGCGCATGTAATTTCCCATAGAGATTAACATGCAAAACTACACTCACTAAGCGCCGCATCGCCTAGATAAGCAGATACATACATTAAAATGCTAATTATTTGGGGAGTATGTCGGGGGCGCCGTGATAAAAGGTAACAAACCCACCCGGCCACGCTGACCCTCATTAGAACGTGATCCGTGACGACCCGCTTTGCTCGCTTGTCCTAGCACTTCCGTTTTTGGGCAACGTTTTTGAATTTCAAAGTGGAAAGGTTTGCAGGCTCAGCAAGACAAGATCACGAAGAAAGAAAAAACGGTTCACCTCGCACTTCTTATTTTTATTCACGATTGTTTATGATTTCAATGAAGAGTATTTTGTACATGTTAATGCTACATTTTATGTTAAAAAATTGGAAGTGCTTTGACGAGCATTCAGTCAAAATAAATAATTTTACAATAAGGGAAAAATTTTAATCAGAGAATTAATTAAGAGAGTTTCAATTATTAAATTATGTAGAATTATCACTTGGCAATATATATTGCAATAGCTATATATGTATATATCATAATGATAATATCGACCTGCGGTGCATTTTTGCTTTGCTCGGAAATTGCAAAATTATAGTTTGGCATGCCGTAACCGAAGGTTAATAAGCTACGTCCCTTATAATTATTATGTTGCTCATTATCTAGACGGGCTAGTTCGTTTCGCATAACGTTGCCGAAATTATTAGCGAATCTCGTATTTCGACGTATAATTATCGATTCGGTAAATAGTGAACACGTGCGCATATATTTACGAATTCATTCGCTGTAACCGGTGACCCCCGGCTCGCTAAATTATGATTTCCGCGCGACCACTCAGCGACCACATTCACCGATGCTAGAAAGTGCGCACGGTAATCCGAAAGTGCGGTGTGACCTCCTTTGATAATGGACATAAGTTTACGATAATCCGCACGACACGTGAGGCGACGAAAGATAATTGAACAAGGCTTCGTTCACGCAGCGACTGATATCAAATTTTCTAAATTTCTTTATATTTCTCAAAACTGAGCCAACTAATCAAATTAGTATAATTATTAATGTATAAATGTATTGAATTAGCAATTTAGTCCATTCGAATTTGATAATTCATTTCACAATCATTTCACAATGAATAAAAGTTCGGTTTTTTAAATATTAAGGTTCAATTTTTCAAATATTTTTTAGGCAATATTACTAATTTTTTCAGACATGTGTAAATCATTGGTAAGTTTAACAATCGCGAGGCACTTAATTAATACGGTGCTTGACGGGGCAATGCGATTACACTGCTGTAGGTCTCGATAAGTCTTTTTGGAGTCGATCTAAAGTCTCCTGTAGAATTGTAATGCGTCTGGCAAAGTAAAAAAGCTATTCGGCTCGAGACTTCGGTCGACCACGGATGCGACTACAGAGTTCGCCGGTCCTCTTAAAACGTTCACTCTCATTTACCGAATAGAACGGAGTGGATTGCGCGGTGTGTACGCAGATTAACGAACCGTGCCCGGCTTCCTTCCGCCTCGTGGAGTCGCTTTAGAAGCTGTTTGCGTGTACGCAGACCGATAACTTCTTACACAGTAATGGCGGCGACGAAGATCGAAAGAGGAAGGAGAGAAAAAGAGTCCAGGCAGTGCATTAATTCAAATCAAATATAATTATCCATGTAAACGATCGAGGAATCGTAAATATGCCTACCAGCTGTAAATACACAGCCAGCTTTCTTCCTTTACGGTCCATCGTTCATTACTTTTCATCAGTCCTATATGAATAACTATAAATAACTATCAAATAACTATATGTATAAATTATTTTAATAAATAAGAAAAACGATTTTAACATATGCATCATTAAATTAATATTTATAATACATATGCAATCTGATTTAATTAAGATTATATTTTTGTGTTGTATGTATACCTCGTTGTACGTGAATTGAAAAAAAGAAATATTTCAATAAAATCACCAAAATCTCTCAAATCGTCGTGGATAAAAATAAAAACAAACTCGCAAAATAAGTGTGCAAATAAAACTAAATAAATTTACGATGATAAAAAAACAATACGCGAAAAACAATATATAAAAAAATATTTGCGCGATGAATTATTAGATATAGTAAATAAAAACAGAATTTCTCAGACTTGTGGCTATTTCTCTATACTCCGCCAATTTGTCACGTAGTTTCGAGATCGGCAAAATTTCTTCAAGAAGTTTGCGATTGTCGGATCTGGATTGTAAATAGCGCCTTCGACTTCGCGGTAAATCGGCACGACAAACTCCGTTACAGCGCGCAGCGTAACAAAGTTGTCTCGTTATTTTGCGCCCGGACATTTCGTTCGTTTGGGTTTTGCTATCGATCGGTCGCAACAATGAGCGAGAAGAAACAGCGCGGCGCGCGAGCACCGCTGGCAATTATCGCTCCGAGTGCAAACTCATTAGTGCGCTTTAAAGGTGGCCGTTACGCCTTCGCGGAAGCACGGCGAGCGGCAAGAAGAAATGGAAACATATTTGCCGCGATAACGATGCCGCCTGCAAATCTCCTCCCCGCGAGCGACGGAGAGGGACGACGCGGGACGCGGGGCGGCCCGTTATTAATGCCAAAAATAAAATATACGACTTCTTTTGTGTACCCCGTGCCAGAGTACTGTATCGCGCGACACCGCGGCGCGGCGTGCTGCCCGATGCATCGGGCGAATTAATTGCCCGATGTCACGATGACAACTAATTAATTCGTCGACCAAGATGCGCTCCCGCCGCGCGCGCGCGCGCGGGACTTTTCGCTAATTAACGAAGCCTGACGCGTATTTGTTGCACGTGATTGAGCTTGATTATGGGAAACGTTGCGCAGCGGTGTTTCTATCGTATTGCTTGATCGATTTTCCGAATGCATATTACGAAAATCAAGGGAATTTCAGAGAAGTTTGATCATTTTACCATAACAGAGAGAATATAATGCAAAACATATGCATATAATAAATTACATTTAAATTACAAGAGATATGTAGTTGATTATTATAATCATTTTCCCTATCGAGATTCTTTCCTTATTACTTAGCATTAGAAAACAATTTTAATTAAGTTTTGATTCAACGTCTTAACAATTTTTCCCTGGAAATAATGAAAATTTTAAACGATAATAAATTAACATTAATTTGCCGTGTAACCGAGTACCACGGCTATTTCATTATTTTCCAAATATGTATATGTATATGGAAGATTGAAAGAGAGCCAAGAGAAATGCGAAAACGAGATGCGCATCGCAACGTGCAAACGTATAGCTGTCTCTGCATGGGAGTGTGCGCGATTTAAAAACAAAAAGAAGGAAGATACA
This sequence comes from Wasmannia auropunctata, assembly GCF_000956235.1. NCBI lineage: Eukaryota > Metazoa > Arthropoda > Insecta > Hymenoptera > Formicidae > Wasmannia > Wasmannia auropunctata. The sequence continues at coordinate 650,040 of NW_012028691.1, read as the reverse complement.
CGCGATCCCGTACGAGCCGGCTCGACGCGGTTGCTCCGGCAAATATTTGCGCGCCGGCGACAACGAGCAACAATTTTGCCGGGGCTCTATCGTGCTAATTCGTAACCGCGGTAGACGTCACGAAAATCAGGCAACGAAGAGTAGGGGGAGAGGGGCAGGGGGAGGGGTAGGGGAAGCGGCAGTCGAACGAGCGTCAACAAGAGTCCACCTTCGTCGCTCTCGTCAATGTTATTTGTTAGGCGTTATTTGCACAAACTGGCGCGAATGGCAGTGGCAATGCGTGCATTCGCAATTATTGCGCGCCGGCAGCGCGCCGACGACGCGGTACCCCATATTGGCGTTTCGCGTTAACGCACTCGAACGAAGGCGAAACCGACGAATCCTCCTCCTCCTCCTCCTCCTCCTTCGCGAAGAGAGGAACTACTAAAACACGCGCGAGAGGACCTGCTTGACGATCGCTCGAACCGAGACGGCCCCCGCGTATATTTGCGAAAACCGAAAATCCGCAAACCGTAAGGTAACTGTCATCAGACCACGAGACCCGCTGGAGTCGCGTTTACGTTTGAAATTCACTCAAAGGCAAATTGGAATCCCGTTGGAATGTGTACAGAGAAGACGCAAAATCGCCCGGAATCGCTCAGGTGGTCTTTCCACCTTCCCACCGCCTTTTCCTCCTCCTTCTTCATCGCGGCTCTCTATGAACTGTGTTTCCTCCGGACTCGAGCGTTTTCCTTTCGCGACTCGTTTGATATCGCATTTTCCGACGGAGGTCCTGGAAGTCTTCCCCGCTCAAATCTGTACCCGCATCTCGATCTTCTTCCCGGTACCTCCCGAGCGTTTCTATTACTCAGTAAATTGGTTCTCGAGTGCGCATCCCGTCCTTCGTTCGCTGAAAAGCCCGCGGCGGATAAGAAGCGGAAGTACGCGGCGGTGAGAGCTCCGATGAGGATAGACGACAGAAGGAAAGAGAGAGAGAGAGAGAGAGAGAGAGAGAGAGGAGAAAAGAGACACGGGGACGGGAGGGGCCAAGAAGGCGGTAGCCTCTCTTTACTTTTCGCACGAATTCAATTTCCAGCGGTTTTTGCTTAATTGTGAATGCAGTCGGGTAAAAGGAGAAGGTGGGCGCGGCGTTCGGCCGAGGCCGCTTGCTGCTGCTTTCTCGGGAACGCTTGGAGTGCAAAATTTTGTTTACAAAAGGAATCACGTGCAAATAACAGCAGTGCCGCTCGCTGTACGATCACACGAATGTTACGTGTGTATGTGTACCGCTTATTATTGCAATAAACAGAATGAGCCGAATTCTAAGGACATAGCTGCATCAAATAAATTATATTCCGAGCGCGGTCTCGCGTTCCCGACCTGGTTAACCCATTCTGCGCTTTTTAATTTTGTTCGATTAACTCGCGAACTATCGCACGTCCCTCCTAAAGTATGATATTTTTTTTATTCTCGAATAACGTCCGTAGGACAGACATTTTTTGCTCGGACGAATGTTTGCACGACGAGCACGTATGAGACTATTGGGCCTCTTTTTTTTTATCAATCGTACAAATACGCACGCGCGGACACGCCAGGAGGACATGTGTGGTCGCCTTGACACACTACTGGCCTGATTTGCAGCACAGTCATGCACGGCCCAGCCTCCATGAGCCGGGGCATAGTTGGCCGATGATAAAAATTGAGACTAGGTCATGGTGGTCTAATTATCGTGTGGTATACACACGTGCGGCGAATAAACGAAATGAGCGCGCTCACAAAATATTTATTACCCGCGGCATCACGTTGCGTTCAAGGCTCCCTCGGTCCGATTTTCAGTTTTAAAACAAAATAATCCTCGACCGGATTTATATACGCTTTTGTATTTATTCGTCGAAAGAGAATCTGATCGAGCACGCTGTTGTGTAATTATGTAAATGAAAACTGTGTATTTGCGTATGTGCGGTAATCAATATTGATAAGATTAATGATTATAAACTCTCCGACGTTCGAGTATAATTAGCGGATCCCTTCATCAGAACCGAAATATCGGTCGAGTTTAGTAAAGATAATACGCGATCAATATATCAAAATTTCAAAATATATTACGGAGTATCTTGAAATGATGGATTGGACTGGGAAATGTCGGAACACTCGGCTCGGGCTCCCTGGCGAGTAATTGCAACGTTTCTCTGGAATTATGACGACGTCGCGCGCATAAAAAGACCGGTCCCGAATGGATATTATGCAACGGCGATGCTTTGCAGCATTTTAATGAGATGTATATTTCTATTTTTTTTTTATCGAACTTAACTACGAAATAGCATACTGACTACACGTTACTTTGAAACTTAAAGAGATCTTCGATAAAATAGTTTTTAATTTAAACGTATTGCCATCCGTAGTATAGTGATTTTATAAATGAAAAAACATAATTAATGAGGCGTAAAACGTATTGAAGGCCGAGCTACCTAATTTTACGTTGTTACATTTCGAGGTCTTGCTTCTCGTTTAGTGAAGGTTATATCCGCGTTTCTATTTTTTTTCCACGTTATTATAAATAGCGAGAAAAAATGCAATTGTATTGAACCATTGATACAGTGTGATCTCTTTTCTCTTGTCTAAATGATCATAATATATGTAGTATGAGATCCCAGTAAAACACTTGCAATTCAAACTAAAATCCACCTGGAATTCTTCTCTTGTCTTTCCTGAAAAGCGAATAAAACAAAATGCATCCGATCGAACTTGCAAACGTTGAAGATAAAAAATAAAGTATTGCCTTATAACAAAGTATTGCCTTACAATCACTAGTTTTGCGAAAAGAAAGATCTAAAGACATAAATATAATTCGATGACAATGACGATGTTGACGATAGCGATGACGACGACAATGAAGATAAAGACGAAAACGGTGGCGATGATTGTTCGGCAATGCTGACAATAAAGTGACGGATGTAGCAACTCCAGCGAGAGCGCTGATTTTGCGAAAGTCTCTTGCGCGCAAAACTATTGGACCGCCCTCCCGATCTTTGTCGCAATATCTCCACTACTGCGAAATCCCATCCGTCTTTCCTCCCACGTCATTTGTATTCCGCCGCAAAATTAAATCTTTCCAAATTCGCGTTTAAGCCGCCATGTAAAATTCGTGTAGCAAAATCTCGAGAAATTTCGCGTTCAAATACAGACAGTAGAAAAAAATTGTTTTTAAGCAAAAAAAAATTATTTTGCACCTACTCTCAAGCGTTTGCACCAAAACTAACACATTTTTATATTCGCTTCTATTAGAAATAAAATCTTTTATATTATAAAAAAAATATAATATTTTTTAATAAAAAAGATATTCCAAGATATGTGATTTTTATGTATTAATAAATGTTAATATATTATTATTCACAGTTCTTTATTCGGTGTTCAGCGTTTCATTATCATTTAGAACATTAAGGAACTTTCATTATCATTTATAATTCCAAGGAATATCGACAGGTTGCTTTGAATAATACGCTTGTTTCCTCGCACAGGACTTCCGATTGGTTAAAAGGGAAATCTCTGTGCAACAAGCGGCGTGTACTAAATGGATTTAGCCGAGTACCCAACCGCGCAACGTGACATTGATAATTTGCTACGAAGACCGAGCGTGGACGAGGAAATGTAAGAGACAATAGGGTCGGTCGGCACCGTATCCTTCCTGTGTTTTCGCAATGCTTTACACTCTCTAGTTATACGATCGAGTCCCTTGATTCGTTATGTTGATTCGGATCATTAATATTTATTACTAATGCGGAAATAAGTATAGTTATTATTAACCGAGTCTGTATTATGTAAAATCTAGTCCAATTTTATGTAAGATAATTTCTCTTTGTAATACAAAATTAATCGTCATGTTATTTTATATATGATATTATTATAAATTTGGATATTTATATCGTCGAGTTTAAAAGAATTTGTTTCTGTAGAAAATAAATACGAGAGGTAAACATGCACATACACATAAATCTGTCTCAATACCCAGATTGATCCATCTCCCATCGGTGCTACCGATGTTACGACGTAGATGTTAGTGTTTAAACGAAGTTGTTTGGTCCCATCAGAGACGGTTACGTGGATCCTTCCTTTCTTCCTTGGTACCAGCAAATATTTTGTCATTGATAGTACGCTGCGAACTTAGCACAGACCGATATCACTTGTCCGGCGGTTCGGAGCATTTCGTCTCCTTTTTACAGAAATTAAGTTCGAGTGTGTTTTACTCAGTGACTCTCCTGGGATTCTTTTAGTTTCTATTGATATCGCTGATAGCCCGTCTTGATTCGCATCATTTTCAAAATTCAATAAGTCAGGAATTATCTGATTATTTCATGGGCAAAATCCAATTTTACTCGCGAGTAAAACTTTTGAGTGCCGCAATCTTGTAATCCCGAACCACAAATAACGCACAAACATAAATAGATCTCTTTTCCTAAAATTCCAATGATCCTGGTTAGAAATTTCTGTTATACAATTCCATGTCGAAAACCGTGTTCTCGTTTACGCAAAGCGTGGCGAAACTGTCGCAGAGAGCTTGTACCACGAAAAATGTCGATAAAGCCTGTCACACGGCGCTTACGCAATCCATGGCAAAATCCTTGTAAACCCGGCGCGGCCAAAATGTCTGTAAATCTTGCGCAACCGCGCGGCCGCGTACGAACAGCTCCGACACGCCGTCGGCCATTTACTATTCACTTGGCGAAATAAGTGTACACGCGTTATTGTTTTCGGCCCGCATGCGGGACTCGAGCTAGGCGCGCATACATTATGTCGAACGCGTAATTCAATGCCATTTGGTTGAATAACATAACGAATTTTGAAAACGTATTTCAAAGAGCAACAATACTTGCACAAATTTCTTTGTATTACAGAAAGAGTATCCATGAAGTATTCGTACTTATTATAAGTACGAATAAAATAATACGTAAATATAATAAACAAAAATATTTTGACGTGATAATAAAACTTGTATCGTAAGAAATACTTTCTAGGGGACACACTTGCAAATTCTTACACGTTGCGAAAAATATTACTTGGTACACAGGTACTTATGATTTCTAATCGCAAAAAAAAAAACGCTAGACAACCCGACGAGTTGATTGGCGCACCAGATGGAATCGTCCGGGAATTACGAGTCAACCGTAAGGTAAAGTGGCATCATCGCCACGTTTGACGTATGGCTACGTTGTCCCTATTTGCGAAGCGTCACCATAAGCTGGAACATTGTCGGAATCGCGAAGAACAGTTGGGATTTGATGACCGGCCAACCGACGCCGCCGCAATCTGTGTGTGCTCTCGCTAATTGCGTAACGGTTGGCACAATCGGTGCTCCGGTACACGGACGGTACACATCGAGCACGTGCTCACCTGCAACGGCAGCTAGCACTCGAGAAACTGTTGAAATTTTCCGCGCGTGCAACTGATCGACGACGACGGCTCACGAGCCTGTCGTTTAGGCTTTATTCCGAGAAGCGCGCTTTTGTATAGCGACGAACTAACTTTCCCGAGATGATTAATGGAATGGCGTTGTCGCTTACGTCGCTCGCGACACTCACCGCGATCCAATTTGTAATTAATGTCGTTGTAAGCTCGTGGAGATCGCACGAGGTGTTGTTCGTTTGCAAGAGGAAGGAAAAACAGTCGAAACGTTTGCCGAAAATACATCCCGGGGCGAAGGGGCGACACACCTACACTCCTGAGCTTCCGAATGCGCTTTGGCAGCAGCCTCCGAAAGCTCTTGCGGCAATCCTTCTTAGCCCGATCGCAAACATGAGGCATCCCGGCAGCGCGGTTGGCGAAGCCAATAGCGATTCGGCACGGCGCCCTTGCCTTTTCGGTGGCATCCGAAAATATCCGCGGAAGCTCGCGCTAATACTGATCTAGCAATGGACGATCGCCATCGATAAGTTAACTTTTTTGACGAAACGGAAGTATTGACGAAACGGAATTTTTTTAGGAACTATAGTAGAATGTCAGGAAACACTATAAAAATCGATTAATTTCTATATCTTTCTCTTTTTCTCCGCGTTTTTCCAAAGTCGCGAAATCGCCGATCACGTAATACACACAGCAGAGGCACTACATCCATAATTCAATTCATTGCACGCTTAAGAATAGATTGAACGCGATCGAGTTGGTACGAGTATTGAGTGGAGTAATCGGAATTGTCGGGTAAATAGAACGATGGTATGATTCTCCAATGGAAAAATTAATATCCGTTAAAAATAATGTCTATTAATTTTATCATCGAGGATTACGTCGATTACGTTCGGATTTCACATGAATCGGTTCTTACAACGACTGTATTTCGAAATGAAAATCCGCAAATTAATACAACACATTGCCTGACATTTTTCTCACAAATAACTCGACTTCTATCGCTCCCATTCGTCTTGTGCGCCTCGCGTGGTGGCGGTGTCGGCATGTGAAAACGGTTTGACAGGCCGTACCGCAGGTGTCGCGAGTCTTTATGCTGAATTACCGTGCAGGGTATATCGGCGCGGCGCCAAGTGCATACACGCCATTAAAGCACGTGCAATTATCGTACGTACACACGCGCGCGCGGACGCGCGGGCTCTCCTCCGCGCAATCCCGATTCACGGCGTTATAGTAATTATTACGGAGTGTCTGCATTCCCGTGGCGTAGCGCACGCACGTTCGGGCATGCAAAATTGCCGGTCTGCAGCCGCAACGTGGTCACCCGCGCCGACGTACATTTTCATTACCGTCTAATTGAATTAATTTTCTGAGCGCGCGCGGAGAGCACCCGCTCGCGCGCCGTCTTCCCTTGGCGCGCCACCAACGTTCGGAAATACGATGACCCACGTCGTAAACATAAATATTTGACACGGGAATGGAATCAGCGCCATGAAGTGTGCAGTTTGTGTGTGTGTGTGTATATACACGCGCATCGGCGCGCCGAACCCTGTCTGGCGAGCAAAGTTCAAGAAAAACTGATTACATATTATAAAGAGAGAATAAAGTAGTTTTTTTTTTTGCACTTTTATCTATTGTATTATAATAAAGGCTGCAATTTTTTATTTGTACATTGAGAAAGACTAATGTATATGTACATATATTTTTATCAATGATCAGAAATGTAAGCCGTTAGAAAATTTTAAACTTGTAAGTCTATTCTAATTCATTATCACTTGAATCGATTGAACAATTAAAAAAAATTGAAATATTTTTAATAAAAGTTAGAAATATAATCTTTCGGAAAGTTTTTAATTAAACTTACTCTGACTCATTGTCGTCTGATCCAACTGGACGAGACAACGTTTCATTAAATACGTTAATTAGCAATCACTGCTCGTACTAAAGCACTTTTCGTTACGATAGTTTTCGTCCCCCCGCAATCACGTCACCACGAAACACGGCTATCAAATCAAATCATGTTATCGATTGCACTACGGCCGGGTAAGGGCCGGAATTGTGCGGTTTTACTGTCACCGTCATAAAATACCACCGCAGAACGTCGACCGTGAAACTGTGCCAACCAACGAGGATTAGGTTAACCAGCGAACTATTAAGGTACCTCGGACGCTCGCCAAGGGTTTTAATGAACCGCCAGTACAAATAAAGTTAACGACGTTTTCGTAACGTCTCTTCAGATATTCCAATTGAAAGTACAAGTAATCCGGTAATACGGTACGATAATGTTAATAATAATCCGTCAACGCCAGAGCTTGAACCGAAGAAATCCTCTCTTCCATTATTCTGGTCTAAATAAAACTGTAAGTGCGCGAACAATAGCTGTGCGACGACTCTTATTTCCGGTCGAAAGTCGAAGTAACGCTAACTCCAACCAGCAGAACATTATTGGAAATCTTTTCGGGAGCGCATGCACGTTGAAATATAAAAGTTGATGCCGCACGATGCATTCTTAGATCAATCGGATATGGAATATTAAAAGAAATTAAGCCAAATCCTATTTTCTTTCAATAAATTGTAGATTATTATTATCTATCTGCGAATTGATTTATTGCTTATTTTTATAATGGAATAAATAATTTATAATTTGTTATCAATAACCGATACAAACAGATATCTCTTCGTGTTAAAATGTCTCAGATAATTACACTCCTTTATGATTACAAAAAAGTAAAATATTTCAAACTAATCAATTTCCTTTGCACATTAAATATAATAACACTGTTTCGACTCAAGCGTATGTAAGCACTTTGTTGATGTCGAGAAATCTATCGGCAAATAACTGTAATAAATAGATATTTCTATCAAGCATTGCACAATTCGCGTGTTAACACCGGCTGAAAAATTAACGATTAAACAGACGATAAATATTCGTCATATCACGCATCAATAAAGTTAATGGGGCGAGATCTTGGTATGGGCAAACGCGATGTAGGTGATTAGTTTAAGCGAACGTAAAGCGAATGTAGAATTGTGCATCGCGTGCGCTGCTGCGCGCCTAGGGAAGAAAGAAAGAAAGACGGGTATGCGTAATATGTTTTATGCACGTGCCGTGTTGTGAGCGCGAAAACGTATCTACGTGCGAGCGATCATACATAATTCATGTTGCGATCGTTACGGTATACAGTAAATAAGCGATCGGCCGCACGCACGCGCGTTTACGTTACAAGTCTGCGAAATGCCGTAAGTAGTCGTTTGCACTTCTATTTTGTTGATTTTTAAGACGGACACGATCGCGACAACTCTCTTCCCGACCGGTCTTTCCCATCCACTCCTTCTTTTCTCATCTGAAGCGAAATTTATATTTATCATGTTCAATTTTATAATTGAGGATACATTTATAGATTTTTTTTTACCTTGAATCAAATTTATAATTCTTAAATTCTTTGAATAAAATTCCGGATCGAAAAAATACTCATTTATAAAAATATTCACTATACTACTGGATAAAAGCTGAAATAAATATTACTGGAGCATACACCTTCTGCTAGTTAACATCATCTTCAAAACTGATATTGATACCGAAAATATCAAAATGCGATGAACCCAATCATAGTGAAACGATATCAATAACTTCGAACGGTTTTATAATGGAATTTTGTACGAGTGCACTTTATAGCTTCGTGAAATAATTGATGAAATATGAAAAGCTCTTTTTATATGCTTAATAAACATAACTTTATAGAATGTAAACGGTGTGACTTCGATAAAATACGACCGCTCAGCAATTGCACGTAACATTCGCCGAGAGATAGTGTTACTATCTGAAACTTTGCCAAAGCGCGGAACGCTTAAATACCCCTCTCGCGCAGAGATCTTTCTTTAATATTTCATGGCACACTTGCAAAGTTATATCCCTGCAACGTCTCCCCGCAATGTCCTTGCCTTGCATAAAATCTTCGTTACAGATAATAATGTCGTAATTAGTAATAATTCGATATACGGAGTGATTATATTATTTTGATGACTACATTAATCGAGCTTCAATTTCGGGATATTAAATTGATTTCTGAATTTGATCCTAAAGAATAAATAAAATCGTTGGTGTGGAAATTGTGCAGATGCAACTCCAAAAATATAATATCTAGAGAGAGAGGGAGGGATACTGCATGAAAATATTTTAAATTAAGTAAAGAGGCGACTTGTATATTACAATCAAATAAAACAGAATTGCATGTCTATTTGTTACAGCTGTTTATTTCAGTTAACGTGACGTTTATCAATTAAACAGATCGTATATTACGATGTTTTCGAAATTTCTTTATTATCATTGAAAAATACGTACTTTCCTGTCAAATGCATTAACTCTAACCGTATAATCTGTAATTGTCGTTTCTTTATGGGAGAGATATAAATCAAAATTATGTATTATATTGTATATATACACACACATGCAATATGTAAATGTATGATAAATGCCGGAAATTTTTCCCCAGAGAGAAACGCACATTTGTATTTGTAGGGTAGAACGCGTAGCGAAAAACATCCCTTGACATTTACGCGAGTCTCGGTCTCTTTCTCTCTTCCTCTCTCTCTTTCTCTCTCGGTATTGTCGCCCGGATCTCGGCCCAGAATCCCAGAACGGAGCGCGTCGACGTCCTGGGACATTTCCCGGATTTTTCAATCGATATTGCGACGAGTCCCGTGACGTCACGGGAGTGTAGCCGTGACGCCTACAAGCGCGAGTTGGCGCAGGCGCGCCGCGCCACTGGGTTAATAGGTTGGTTATCGATCAGCAAGACGTCCGACAACATGTAGACCCGACTGCTCTACCCTCTCGCAATTCAATCTGACCCACCCTTGGTGGATGCCTCCCCACCAACTTTGTCCTTCCATCGCCCTCTTCGTTCTCCTTCGATCTCCCTACCTCAACAAGCCATCCTTCCCTTCCATTCGTCTTCATCCCCCACTTGCATCTTGGACTCCTCTCCCCTTGTCCCCCGTCCACGATCGTCGCCGCCACTCGATCACTGACACTTTCAGAATTTCCATGCACCCTTTTCTGCGCCCCGGTCGGAAACGCGTGTATCGATTCACTAAGCCTTTTTTCGCGAAGCAAATTATTTTGCTACGTCGGAAAGTGCTGTCTCGCTAGTTACAATTTTCTTTCTTCTGTCGATGAGCATAGATCGACCAAAAATGGGGGAAAAAAATATAAATTGTTTTGAATAACATGAGAAAAAATTTAGGAAACTAGATCAAACTGTTAATTAAGAGAAGCAGTCCTGTAAGTTTAATGGGTACGGGTATTCATAATCTTAAAAACTAATAGTGAGAAGGTATTTCAATTATTATTATTTATTAATTAATATTTTAATATGTTTTGAATGCAATCATGTTCTATGCATGCAATTAGAGCACGGTTTGAATAACTTTCACAATTTTAAAACTGAAATAACAACTATCATATATTGATCAGAATCGCTCTACGTTTTAAGACCTTCCTTCCGCGAAGATAATATCCTAAAGAATCGAATATAAATAATTTTCTTGATTAAAGTTTTCATTACCGCGATCGATTCCTGACACGAACTGTTTGGTAGCACGATGAAGCGTGCATTTAAGGAATGATCCCCGCCTAAACCTGTTGATCCTTTTGTCCCGATTTCCTCTCCTTTTGGGAGACTCGCATTCTTCACGGCGACTCGTCTTCAGATAACTCGTAATCAGTTTTATCTCGTCAGTAAAAAGATCAAAGAGCAAATGGCATTCGTTTGAATTTAATCAAGATTTTGTGTTTGTGTGATAAAATACAATCTCTTTATATCACGTTTTCGTAATGGATAAACAAACGCAAACGTCTCCTGCAGAATATAAGAAATAGAAAATGGTGAGGCACCACTTCGTATATGTACGTCCTATCAGAAACGCGAATTTCCGTTTGTTATACCTTCATAATTTCCCCGGGGATTTAAAGCACGAGGCAGGTAAGACGTGTTATTGATATTTCTCCGGGAGACAGCGAGAAATTTCGCAACTGCGCGACTTTCCTGAAAGGAAGTCTCGGAATTGCGTAAACAGGCACGCGGGACGTGACGCCGGCCGCGTAAGTCAAGGGTCAGTTGCAGCCAGAAATATCTCGGAAAAGCGGCCTACCCGAAATAGTTGTCGCGCGATACATACCGCCGGCATGGCGGTTTTATTCTGGCACGCGAGCGCGTTCGAATTGTCCGGAGAACGGACGATGTGACAGGGAAAGCCCAATAATTACGTTTCTCGGAAAGCCGCAAAAATAACGCCGGGAATATAACGCGACTTGAATTTTTATTTCAGACGGTGACATTATCTTCGATAAATATACCCGCAAGTCCCATAATGTCAAAGGGTTATATTGTTAACGACGATCTTTCAATAATAACTACCCAGTAGCAAAACGATAAATTCACACGCAATCATAATTATATCTAAAATATAATTTGCTAAATTTATTTTATATTTGCATATATCTTGTTGCATCAAGTCAAAAGTTAATTAACGGATAGAATTCTTTCGTTTATCGACGATTCGCACTATTTCGGATCGTTCGGGGATTCCCTCAATGCTGAATTGTCGACGCTCGATTTATCCCTTTCGGCCGTTATAAAATATAATACACGCTGTAATTCTGATTAAATGAAGTGCGGTCGAAAGTTGTGCGAACGTCAGCGAAGACATCGTCGTGTTCTGCGGGTGATATTTTTCGTTAAACGGAACACAGCGGCGCAGAGAGAGAGAAAGAGCCGAGAAACGGGAGAACGGGGAACAGGGCGGAGTCCCGGTCGATATCATCCACGCGGTGGTCTCTGGTTTCCGCTCTCCCACGGGAACGGACACGAAAATTATATCGTCGTCGTCTACCGTTTATGAAAATAGCATCGTAAAGCACGGCCTCGTGCGCCTCGCATTGAACGTGATTGTTGTGAACTTGTGCTTCCGGTAACCGGAATGTTTATCTTTGCCCCGCGCACCGTGTCCCGTGCACTTGCGCGGCGTCCCGATGCCGATCCTCAGCGAAATACAAAGGACGCCGTAAATATTACAAACGAGATAAAACCGCAAAACAAATTCGGGATGCTGCAGCTTTTTACGAAAATGCTTTGCGGAAGTTGCGCAAATCGCCGCGACCTTACGACGCTGATAAAAAGTCTGCTGTATGTTATACGTGCTAACAATAAAATGTTACATTAAATGTACAACATACGCAATGAGATGTAACGTGTTGTTATATAAAGCTAATGAAAGAGAAACTGAATACTGAAGCAATAGTTTTTAGCATAAGTAATGAATTTTGTACACCCGAAGGCATTTCTATTTCTGAAGTTGAGTAAACAACAGTTTCATTATATTCCTTATGGTCTTGCGGTTAGGTATTTGTTGTCCGTATACCAGAATGAAAATTACCGAGGGCCTTAAGTCACGTTACGACAATTTGAATTAGCGGTACTCTCAACTAGCGGCACGAAATTATTTTTCCTCTCGCTCGTTCCGCTCGCCGCCGCGGCGAGAATCGCCGTTACATTAGCTGCATTATAAAAAAAAAACGTACAAAAGAAAATGTGACAGACGGTCGAAGGAGTTCGTCGAGTACTTTGCATTCCGACCCTCGTAAACCAGGAAGCTGTGCATAAAAGGGGCATAAATGAATACTTAACGCCGGTCGTGGCATACAGAGCCTGTTCTTTATTCTTTATTTAGGTCGAAATTTAATGTAGATTTAAAGCACGGGTTCAGAAAGTTCTCCGCCCGATCTCTCTCTGACGAAAACTTCCTCTGTCGAGTCAAGACGCTCAGCGTCTTGTGATGTTGACGTTTCGAGGACGTTGAAATAATGCGCGTATTCTACGATCCCTTTATTTTATCAATTTAGTGCCGCGCCGCCATTATAGAGCGCGATAAGGGCAAAAATTTATATCTGAAAAAATCTGACGTTCTTGATAACCTTGGCGTCATTGTAATAATATCGCTACTACACGCAATAATTATAGCGTGTAGATGCCTAAGGTAGTGTGGATATCGTTATAATGTCACATTACTTTTATAGTTAACTCAATAGAAGTATCTGATATTAAAAGAGCATGGACGCTAATAAAAGGTCTGATTTATTAATAATAAAGTAAACATTAAAATTGAGAATAAAATATATTTTTTTTTTTTTTTTGTTAAAACAATATCTTTGGCGACTTCTTAATCCACGTAATATCATAATTCCTATCATATTTCCTATAACGTTCATATATGGCGACATCTTTATGCTTAGCGATATCCGTCTATTTTTGACAAAATACGATCCTATCTTCAAAATAAAGTCGTAAACGCGCGGGAAGTTCGGGAGATCGGAAAAACAACGATGTGTCATGTATGATTTATCATTCGTTATACACCGATTTTACCTCGAGCGAGTCTGCAGTCTGCTCCTGCCTTCTCCTCCGCCTCCATGCACTCCGCATGCATCACGTCTCCCTCTCTCAAACACTTTTTTTCTGCAGCGGTTTCTTCTACAACTTTTATTACCCACTTTCGAAGTCACCTCACGACCTTTCAGACCCTCTGTCATCTCCCGTCGCATAGAGGCGGATCGAAGCCGGGAAGAACATTTCTGCCCGGCGCGAGGAAGAGAGAGAAAGTCGCCGGGGGCATTTGAAAGTTCCGGGTGTCTTCTACTTCGGTGTACAAGGCGTACCGAATGCTTCTCGCGGAGGAGGATAAAGTGCCGGATGACGGATACACTATACGCGTGCGCGCGCGCGCGGGGAAAACCCCACCGAAGTTTCGCGATTATAATTAAGCCGTCTGTGCATAAGTATATATATGGAAAAAAGCGTATGCGCCCGCTATCTTCGCGCGCGTTTATCAACCCGGGAGCTACGCCCCCTTCGCGCTTCGTATACGAAAATTTTATTCTGCCGCCGCTTAAAGTCTTGAAATATGTGCACAGTGCGGATGAACGTTTCACAGTACTAAATAGCGGAGAGTATTTCGGGGAGGGGGAGGGGGGAGGGGAAGAAGAATATTCAGGTATCGCGTTAGTCGTTGCAGTAATTCAACGCGGGAGCATCAGAGTGTGCGCATTAGCATGAGGGACATAATATCCCTCGCATATTCTTAAGCACGCGGTTATTACGAACCGTCCCGCAACAGTTTCGGCCGCAGTTTCGTTAAAAGTCAGTTCTGCCTTCGCTAAAAGGCCTTGCGATGAAGAATTGAGTAACTAGAAAAATGTTTATCACGTTGTAAATTAATATCTTTCAATGATCTTTTTAAAGTATAAATAATATACCTATAATATTATTAATAATATATCATTTTTACGATGCATATAACATTAAAGCATATTTTGAAAAGGATCCGTAACGCGAATATATGTATCCGAAAATTGACCAGTTTTCGGCCGCAATATATATATATATATGCGCGCGGGAACCGTTTCGGCAAATCCGGACGTCAAACATCCGCTATGGAAAGGTAAACCGCGACTTCGCAGCTTCGATATGGACGCTTCACGCGAGATTGCATGAAAAAAAAATATTTTTCAGAAGTCGTCGTCGGCGAACTCTTATATTTCCGCGGCGTGTATCGCGCGCGAACGCGGTCGTCGCATGCGAGCGGGTATCCCACGGGATATGAAAAGAATGCAATATAGATACAAGAAAAGAGAATGAGAGAGAGAGAGAGAGAGAGAGAGAGAGAGAGAGAGAGAGAGAGAGAGAGCGGCGACCCTCCCTATTTTCATGAATAGGTCCCTGGGGTAGTTTCCGCGCACGTGGATCGTCATGTACGATATAGCCTCATTCGTGGCTTAGGGACACGTGCGAAAGGTTTCCACAATGCAAACGATCGTATCGAATTGAATTCACGAGCTACGTCCTCTTCTCCGGGCAAAATCCGACCGCGGCGATGGAAATGGCAAGATCTCCTTGGAAACTATCTCTCGCTCTTTTCCCTTCCCTTTCTCTCTTTCTCAATCGTAGGTTGTACGCCGAAATAGGAGGAAGGACTTCTCGATCCCGGTGATCTGTCACACTCGCGAAACATCTACTTGAAATTCCCTGAAGGGTTTATCTTGTTCCGGCCACACAAATCGCTTTCCTTCCTCTTCTCTGCAAACATGATAGTTAATAGAACCAGAGTGTCTATATTTATCTTCAGGTTATACGTAGAAGAATATCGATAGAAGTTAAGGTAATAAGACTTGGCTTAAGAATCAGAAAAAAATAATTTAATTATTATATTGGAAATTATTATTTTCTATTTTAGATCCCTAAATAAGTAAATTATGTCATCGTTGCAGTGACATCTTCAATTGATCCGCGTTTTTTTGATAAAGAACGATGAAGCTGAAAATATAATTCGATTTTTATCGATTCTAAGAAATTGAGAGATAATATACGAGATTAGTAGATGCTTAATTTGATATTAAAATATGTCGTTTTCCCAAGATATGTTCTCGACCGACGTTATTTTACAGCTCTAAAATATATTTGTTCTCTTCATATGTAAAATGGGGCACGGTCTAAAAATAGAGTATCACTTATCTTAGGCACACATAAAGATATGAAGGTACCGACGATAAGCTGCATATGATTCTCTTTTAAGAAACATGCGCCTGGTATTAATCTTGCATAACGACGCTTACTTGGAATAAAAATTCTTAAGAGTAAAGACTTTATCTACCACGTGAGATATATCGTTCGTGAGAAAATGGAGTTTATTTAACTCATGAAAGATGTTACAATCTAATTCAATAAAACTTCAATAGAATATATTTAAATAAATTTGTATTTCATACACACATCTTTTATAAATTTTCTAAAGCTGACAAATATATCTGTTCAACACAAATATTGGAAAAGTACCTCTCGTTATTCTTTCTGTATCTACGACATGTCACGTTACGTCTGATTAGACCAAATAAATGCATTTCGTATGAAAGAAAATATTTGCCTATCGAGGAAGCGAATTTAGTCTTACGTACACACGCGTAAATGTACATCTGAGATAAGAATGAACCACTTAAATGCGTCAATCCAGTTTTAATCGGCTGCTCCTAACGGGAGTTAAAAATTTGCGATAACAAGGTGCAATTGTCATCTACTGATGAAAATGCGTTTAGCAAGAACATTCTACAAATTTTCAAATTCTGTATTACATCTCTTTTTATAATCTCTTTTTATTTAATATTAAAAAAATTTTTATTATTGTATTTTTTTAACCTATAAAGTAATGTTTGTATTTTTACATTTGTATCTAATTATTTTTATAAGAAAAGACAACAAAAATAAGTTATCGGGTAAAACTTGTTGAGAAATTTTTAAGTCTGTTGCGGCAAGCTCGGGTAAATAGTCTATGAATTCATCTTGAATCAATTCCTCATCACGCCCGAAGGAAAGGGTCCTTGAAGAAGAGAGAATAGGTCTCGATGCATTGATAAACGAAACGGGCACCGAGGAGGTTCTATTCAATCCCGGTAAACTGTTCTCGCGACTCCCGGCATTTGCAAGGTCGGCGCTGAATGAAAATCTATGTAACGCGGAAAAAGAGCTTTTCGTCGTAAGTAAAGCGCGATGCCTGAAAAGAACAATGGGCACTCGAGCTTCAACGAAGTGCAACGGCGTTTAGCGCAGTTGCACTTCGTTGAAGTGCTATTATTATTCCCTTTGACACGTGAACTCCTTTCCTTCTCTCGTTATTCCCGCGTTTAGAAGACTCAGCGAAACAGCGTTACAGCTATTTTTGCATTCTGTCACATCAATGGAAGTTATACAGCAACTGCAATTTGTATATCGAAACTTTATCACTAATAGTGAATAATTTTGACGGTTTCATTTTACGGAGAGAGAATAATAACTGTATCGTTATTATCATAACGCGCGGCTTTTGTGATCGATGATATTTATTCGTATTAGTTTAATGTATAACTTTCACATGATAATGTCATGAGTGTGCTTGATAACTTAAGATAACTTGATACGATAAAGCTGATAAGAGAAAGCGAATTCTTTAAGAAATTCTAACAAATTGATAAGAATCTATCTTTCCGGTTGTTTCACGCGTATCAAATGCGGGTGTCCTATAATCTCGATGTTATCGGAAAGGGTTAAGGAACTTTATCCCCATGGTATGACAAGATATTCCTCGAGCTTGTCACGTCTCGCTCGTCAGCTTAACTCTGTCGTTTCTATCAGTTTCTGTACTGCCCTAAAAAAAAAAGGAGACGAATACGCAATTTGAAAGTACAAAGCGAACACCTTGACCTCAACGATGCGATCATCCTACTAGAAATCTGAATTTACTATTGATTACGAGCAGATTCGTAAAACAACCTTCACTTTAAAATATTAAAACGTGTATGAAGAAAATTTAGATGGAATTAAAACGTAGCGATTTTAAATGCGTTTTTTTCAATGTGAAGAGACTATTTGACGCTGATTCCAAGGCATCAATTTATTCACGGTACGTTTGGAAGATATGTATCAAAGAAATCGAAAAAAAAAGATAAAGAAAATTATCATGCTAACGCGATCAATGATTTTTTTTCTTTCCGTTTCGACGGCCGGGCGACGTGACGTTAAGGTTAAAATTAGCAATGTAAATGCCTAGCACAAAGTGAACGAACACGTGGATAACAAGATGGGCATCGGTTCAACGCTGAAACTGCATAATCGGAAACGTCCCTGATATATAAGTGCCCTTTGGCACTTCCTCATTCAACAGGAGTGGCGCATCTTCTCTGCCACGAGATATACGAGCTGCATATTAAGTCGACGTTGAAATTAACTCTGTCGAAGCAGATGCTCTCACACGTCTGTCTGTACAAAACGGTTCTATCTTAACGTTTGAAGATTAACAGATAAACCACGTACGCCAAAAAAAATCGAAAGTTCGCAGTGACGAATAACTATGTGGCGACATGCAGGAAGAGAGGAGGAAAAAAGGCAGGTAAGAAACTACATATAAGGTCGGACGTTTCAAACCGAGACCAAGTCCGATATTGGCCGGCTTGTCGTCGCAGACGGCACGCGCCGGCCATCTGTCTCACGGGTTGTCAGCAGCTCGGCAACTATCGAGAGACACGAAAAAGGAGATGACCCGCGCGACTCTTCGATATCAGGTCGATAGCCCGGCCGATCATATAAATTCAACTGCGAGGCCGAGAGATAGAGAGAGGGTAGTTACCGCTCGTCAGACTTCACCGCCCGACATCGTCACGGCGACAGGATACAGTAGATTGGGATGTGTCCCGATCGTGTTCGGAATCTCCTCCGCGCGCTCATCCGCACGATGAAATTCATGAGCGATCAGATATGACGGCAATAGAGCTCGTTCCCGCTCACGGAATCGCCATACCCGTTCCACCCGTCTTTTCATATTTCGAAACCTTGCCTCGCGTGCATTTCTGCAGCCCGCGACTCGCGTGACATATGTATCCCGATACGCTTAAAAAATCTTCAATCCAAACCAGCTTGTAACGCTATCGCATCTCTTTGGTTGCTTATCTATTGAAAATGTGATTTAGGTGACATCATAATCATGATAATAGAAAAGCGAGGAGAATTGATTCTGCGGAAGGTACGCGCACCGCAAAAAGACCGAGATGGATGTTTTTACACGAGTTATATGGCAAAGACCAACGTTCGCTCGCATTATTACATCGTCCCTTATTATAACTCTTGCCCGGGGATAAAACGTGTTAAGTGGCAAAAAATTCGGCGAACACGGGAGGAAACTTGATCGATGGACGGTTCGTTACGTTCCATTATGGGGATCTAATGCGACTATGTAGACCGGGAACACAGTTACAACGGTATGAAAATTCGCTTGAATCCGTAGGCCATGCGGAAAATTGCGATTTTTCTCATGCCTCTTCCTCTTCCGTTCGAATTATTTATGATCATAAAAGCCGAAATTTCTTTTACTACCAACCAGAATATTCAGGCATTCTACTTCTATAGTTCTGTTTGTGCAAAACTTCCCCGGTAAAGAGGAATAGAATTTGCACAAACAAAGCAGTACGATAAATAAAAAGTATGAATCCATATCGATTAGTGGCAATGAAAAAATTTCGGAAAAAGTTTTATATGTAATCATAAATAATTCGAGAAAAAGAATACATATAGATTATCACACACAATCCTCCCTATAATAAAATATTTTAATAGTATAGTATAAAGACTAATTAGACTAGAATAAAAATCCTAATACAAAAACAGTAATTAAAACCAGATTTCGAATCATATAAGCAAAGTTGGGCCAGTATTGCATATAGAATTCGCGAACTTACATAGATCCATAAGTGTGCTTCCATATATATTGATATTGATAAATAATAATTTCATAATTCAGGTAATACTGATTTTTAATGAAGCTAATTTTGTCGTCTTGTTTATTATGTGTAGAAATATATTATAATAATTAGCTGATATTGATTAAGTTGTAAAAGATTAGGATAAAACTGGTGTATTACAGGAATAATACGTATAATTAATAAATAATGCTTCAATTATATTAAGTAATTTAATTAGAACGTAATTAGAATATTAAATAATTTAATTAAAATATAATATGTTATAATACAAAAATATTTTCCGTTCTTTTCTATATTAATACTTATGATATATGGATATCAAAAAAACTTTCTGAGCATTACTTCCTTGCATCAGTTCATATAACGTAATCTTTTTAATAATTTAATCTTAAATGTAGAGATATAAATTTAAAATTTTATTTAAAACTAATTAGTCGTGCGTTAATTGTAGAGACAAATCGCGTTGGTATCCTACTTGTCGCGATCGCGTTTCGAGAGGTAATACGACCGTATGCGGAGCGGTTCGCGCCGCTATACCCGCTTGCCCGAACGTTGAATGATAGCGCGGCGACCTTGTGTAAACACAATAGCGCGCGGTACGCCGCGTTTACGAACGAGCGTCGAATGTTACCGCGTCGCTTCAAAATAGTTCAACGCACAATAAAACTAATACACGCAGGATTCGTGTATTCTCTATATCTCAAATTACTTAATACTAAACGAGTGATATTGCGCGGCTCCCCATTCCGTTAAATCATTCGATCCACCGGGCCGGACCGAAGTGATTAATGTTATACCGCACTCAATTCAACAACTTTAAACAAATTACATTTAATCCGACGAGAAATTAAAAATGCGATAAAAGATACAATTAAATTCAAATGAGGGGAGTTGATTTTATATACAAATTCTCTTTCAAAATTATATATTATACATATTTATATTGGATTTCTTTTAAAAGATATACAAAGGACAGAAAGTTTTTATAGAATATATATATATATATATATATATATATATATGCGTATAGCATCATATATAAATAATTTACGTATAACAATTAAAATCAACTTATCGATAGCTGCAGAATAATAAAATCAGTATCACCTGAATTGTGAAAATTCGATAATAGACGAAGCACATTTATGATTTAAGCGCAAATCTGATCAATTTTGATTGTTTATAATTCAAAAAGCATGGCAAATTAAATATTTTCATGTCAAAACATTGTAAGCTGAACATTTTTATATCAAATTTTCTGGTTACTCTTCAAAATTCGTTGTTAAATTATTGTATAATGACTGAGGGACATTCCGTGTCTTTATAATATTAACTATTTATGGAAAATTCGCATTTCTAGCAACAATATAACACAGTTTAAATTCAAATAAATTATTCAATGAATTCAAAATCGAATATCTTGCTTTATGTTAGTATCCAAATCCGATAATGCAATTTACGATAAGCTAAAAATATATATATCTGTGCAATATTTTTCATATTCCATATTGTGCTCATTCTTGATAAAAATCAAAGGAATTAAGTTCTTTTTTGTGAACTCTTTCGCATTCGATTATCCATTGTTATAAGCTCCGTTTGGCTGCATTTTTGCGATTATTATACGCGCCACGTTTCAAATGACGGTCCGTACACAAGACTGGAATCCGTTACCGAATACCGTTGGAATTTATACTTTTCGCGAAATATAAACTCACCCTTACGTACGCGCAAGCTTATGCTCGTCCACGGTAGGGGCAAGAAGCGAATAAAAGCGAATAGGACAACGCGATAAGCGGCGGTTCCGGCCAAATCGAAATCCCCACACGTCGTCTTCGCAATTTCCTCACACACTGGTGGATCCAATCGAAAGATAGAAAAACCGACTACTACCGACTACCGATCAAGAATGTCGCGTGACGATAACTTGCGGGAAACGAGGATGAGGCGAGAGTCAGCCCATAAAAGCCACGTTCGATTTCGATGGAAATTGTCATAAGAGAGGGTCCCCGGCTACGTTAAGGTTGACACGATTTCAGCATAGGGGAGATAATCGAATACAATATATAAAAAAACAGGATATTCGTTGCCTCATAGGAGTCTAGTTATCTTTTTATCACTTTGATACATTGGCGCCACAAACGCCTTAATTTAATTTACTAGATATATCTTCTAAGGGCTGCATTTTTAAAAAGAATCACGTATAATACATGTTCATTTAATATATCACATTTCAAATAATTTGCAAATCATGTACTAAAAAAAAAATTTGTTGAGAAACGCAAAATTTGTTTCATCTTAATTACCAAAATATTTAGTCCAATATGTTCAACTAAATGTTACTACGATGAAATAAATAAATAATTTGTTACTATTATAAACAAAATACTATTTTTTAACCAAACTATTTTGTTTCAACAAAAATTTATCGTATTTAACTGAACTGTTCGATTAAAAATACACATTTATTATCCCCACATTAGCATCGTTTAGTCGGTTTGATATTAGGTTGATATTAGGAATTTGAACAAATATATTACTTGGATAACTAAATAGCATGTGTGTGTGTACGTATGTGTGTGCAAACACAAATAAATACTACTAGTATTTTGAACAAAATAATTTAATTGAGTTGATTTAGTTAATTCTTGATAAAAAATTTTTAATAAAAAAGGTTGACATGAATAAACTATATCTTTCTTTGTGCAACTAAAGAATTGTTGAATTAACCATTAGAGCAAACAACTATACCTACAAAATTAGTTCGCACAATCAATTTTTTTTCTCAGTGTGTACTTGCAAAATATAACATGCGAAGCATACATTGTACTTAGTACAAGAGTTTCCAAATATTTTTTAAAACGAGATTAAAACGAAGTATTTTTAAATATTTCATGGCAGATTTTTAATCAACAAGATGCGAACTCTTCGATAATATAGCCTATATTAGGCTCATATTTGTCTTCATCTATCATTCGTCTTCTATAAATTAATACAAAGCAATTCTATCTGCGTGCGACAGTTTCCCAATGGAAGGCGAATCTCGGTAATCGTGCGCATCGTCATTCTTCCCGTAAGCACGGCGGCATTATTACCGAGCTGTCAAGCCACGCTGAGTGCTCATGAAACACGTCAGTTACAACATTTTCTAGAGACGATCTCTGGGAACGTAAATAAATTCCAAGTACCCGTGCTCGGATCACGTTGAATTTCACTGGTGACGCTTCCCCACGCCTGCAATAGTGCATTTTTCAGTTCGATTCGATATCAAATCGTAAAGAATAGAAAGTTGCGGAAAAAGAAACAAGTCGCGTGCCAAATAATTCACTTGCCATTTCAATTGTTCCAGATCTCGTACTGTCATTTAAATCTCGGTATCAGACACGGTAGATATCGTCACTTTCTATTGACGACGCGCCAAGTACATTTTATCTAACGCATCGACGCGCTCTCGACCTTCCCGAATGAATTCGTGCTGTTCCTTTCCCATGTTGGAAACTAATGTAATCCAAAAGTTTTCGATTACCTGGCCGACGAAACTTTTCCGACGGGCAAAACTCATTCCTAGGAATCTTCTCGCGGTTGCTTCGTATCAATGATATTCTGTTCCTCGCAACTACTATTCTTCAGTTTGATATCCGCAAGAATACTCATAATTCTCAATTCCGACAGTGTCAAATATATTCCATGTATTCAAATATATTTATCAAAAACCGATATCACATCAAACTATTAATATTATTAGAATAAGTTTTGTAGTACTTCGATAAAAGATAAAAATTATTAAAATATCAATTAATAATTACAAATTAGTAATTACAATAATGGCTGTTTCTTCTTCGCTGAGTACTAAATAAAATTTGTTCATCAAATCAATTATCTAATAGAAGACAATTGCATCTATGATAAATTATTTTCTAGCTTTTATACACACACACACACACACACACACACACACACACACACACACACACACACACACATACACACAAACAAACAAACACACTCGACTTGCACGCATTTCACATATTCATCAGATACTTTTAGCTCTAGGTACACCAAGTTGCATGATTTCCAATGAAACTATAATATAAAATTACTAACTATGCGGCGAAACGATAATTTATTATGATATTATTAATAATCGTAAAGAAAACAATTGGAATTAATTGAATTAAATTTGTCGGCATGATTAATATCGCACAAACATGATTTTATTGGTACTCAGAAGAGACATAATGTTTCGCTGAGATAGAGTTGCTCGAGTTTTCATTGGCATAAAACATTTGGTCTTTACGATATATCCTAGCTACTATCTATTAATCGTACAAGTTGAAAGTTGACATTGATGCTACCTTTATATATTTTCATCAAGTAAATTTTCAATTTATAATTACTTAAAATATAAAAAAGGATAAGAGAATAAAAGATTACTAAGATTGTGAACTTATTAACTTTGATAGAGTCAGTTATCTTTTTAATATCTCATCAGATTAGATACCGCTTGAGGAGATTAAACACCGTTGCAAATCCGTTGCAGAAGACGAGGTGGTTACGAGCGATACATTAGCAAATAACACAAA
>NW_012028691.1:610307-625726 GCF_000956235.1 Wasmannia auropunctata | reverse complement strand
TCGACACACACACACACACACACACACACACACACACACACACACATACACACACATATATATATATATATATATATACATATATATTTCTTGCATTGTTGAAAATGTCGAAACAACTTGCGAGCCTCCTGTAATTGAATCGTGCGTCAATGTCAGATGCATTTCATCATCAAGAGCAGTCTGTTACATCTTGGATAGTTTCAGAGCTTGACATCGCGCACATCGAAGATATCTCGTCATGTTCAAATTGTATAGAAACATCGTCCGGAATTAATGAGATTCTGTTATGCACATTTAATCGCGCGATGAATTTTCCACGTTGGACAATGAACTAAAAAATTGCGCGAGAACACAATAAAATTGCTACTATTTTTTTTTAAACTATCTGAACGGTAATTTGTAAATCAAAGACTATAGATAACTTATAAATCAGGAACATATATGTACGCATGTATTTTTTTATAGGGACACATTGTCAATATTCAGTCGTAAAAGCACGCGTCGATGCGCTTTGCGCATTAAATCAGTTTTGCAAGTGATGCGTCAGCGATGTCACGGCATTTTATGCAAAACTGCTTGCCGACGATTAAACATGGCATCGACATTAAAATGAACGATAATTCCATTCATGCGGACGCACGTAGATAATCGAAATCGACAAGCACATCGCAGCCGTGCTATACGTTGCCGTGTATATGTGTCTGTGTGATGGGATATATTCTTTCTTTTAATTTCAGCTTCGACACAGGCAGCTGAATATAGTAATAGCGCGATCTATTCTGCTGTTTAAAGAGCGTACAAATCAGGGCGTCGCTGAGAGAGTCGCGTTAAGTACACCACGTTAATCCAGACCACGAGAGTGGATCTCACGACTAATTGCGCTAATTTCGTCGGACAACATCGAGATAGAGCTCATCCGGCCAAGTTGCGCGTGTCCGCTTTAAGTACTCGATTTTCCCTGGGGAATGAAAAACGATCCGGCTTTCGCGAGCTTAACGATCGCGACCGATGTATCTCCGTTTTATACATTTGGACTCGCGTGAAGGGTACACCATTCGTCTTCTCGGGAGAGGGTCCGCTTTCCGCCTCCGTCGCTCTCTCTCTCCAAATTGGAAGAAAACGCTCGTGGACGAAAATCCAAGTCGCCGGACAGCGTTGCGCGGGGCGAAGGGCGGGACTTTTGTTGCCGCATAACAATAGCGCCGGAAGGGACGTCTCGTTCATCATATCGGCCGGACATAAATAATCCTGCCGATCCCCGTGGTCGCGGAGTCTCGCGCGGCGTGAGTTATGAAACGCGGAATAACGAATGTTACGCTATACCTTGTTCTACGTGATGCGCCGCGGATGCACTCTCGCGTGTGTACATGTAGTGTACATACGTCGCGTGTATGTGCGTCCGCGTATCGAATCGGGAATACAACGCACGGCTGTATCAGGCTATCGGGCCTCGATATCGCTCGGAATCTTCGCGAATTCTCCGATGAAATTTCGTTCGCGGGATACATAACGGGCAGAAGCGCTCCTATGTATCTCCTGGCGTGCCGCCGCGTTGGCGAATCGATCGCCAACGCGCGATATGTAAATGCAGGGTAGTTTCGCTTTGCCGAACAACCGAACGGCCGTAACCGGCGAGTTAGTTAGCTGCTGCATGTGTTTGCGCCGGGTTAGTTCGTAGGAAAGGTCGCCGCCACACCGCGCTGCGCGCAAATGCCGTGCATCACGCGGAATTGCACGGAAACGCCGTTCCGTAGGATTCACTCCTATATACCGATCCGCGATTATTCTCGGAGCACGCTCGCGAATATCACGGAATTAATGCCAGATCCGAGCGCGGCCACGGTGATGAAAATACCGCGTTCTGCGCGAATACTTGGGCGAAATTAAAAAAACAGTTCATCGCGATGTTCAATAAATGATATCGTAATGTCGGCAAAGTTACCGGAAAAAATATCTGTTGAAATGACTTAACTACGATATTAGAGATATTAGATTTGTTGAAGTCTCGTAAGGATCTAATACGGGTCTTTTAATTTGACGTTTGTGAGAATTATGATGATTAAAATCGGGAAAATGTAATAAGTTAGTATTATTTGTAGAACTAATTGTGTAGGAGGTAGATAATAGCTTCAACAAACGAATACGAGGCCGTGAAACGTCAAATACATACAAATTGCAATTGTATATGTGATATGTAATGTGGGATTATTACATAACACACATTACGCTTTATCGCATACAGTATGTGCAACGTTTTGTTAGCCACATAACCGACTGCATTCTACAAATATTTTATGTTCATAGCATTAAGTTCTAGTAATCCTCCCCCTCCCCCATATTAAGCACGTCGTTGCCGGTTGCATTTATCTTTTGTAACATACATGTTTAACGAGGAGCCACAGTATACAGTACGCAACATTTCGTTGACTGTACATAATTAGTTCCATAAACGGCTTATGCTAATAACAGTAAGTTCCATCTTTCTGTTGTAATGTACATTTATCATTGACAGTTGTGCCCTTTGTAGTAAGCATCTATTGTTACTTGCAATGTAAAATAGGTAACATGTTGTCGAATTCGCCTGTAACTGCTTGTATTTCACATAATAAAATAATTGATGCACATAATTTTAGCTAATTGCTGTTGGTATATTACATTATTAAGTTATTAATAAAAATGCTTTTTTAATTGTTCATTAAAGAAAAGAAAAATACAGCTTTATTCTTCTCGAGACTAGACATTATTTGAAATAAAGAGCAAAATGGAAAAGATACAATTTTCTATTAATTTTTAAATTAAAAAAAATACAAAGCGCGTATTATTATGAATTAATGTTAATAATGGTGCAGGGTATAATCAACACTCCAAGTACTGTATTAAATATCAAGAGCCATATATATATATATATATATATGTGTGTATATGAGGAAAAGTATCTGATTTACTTATGCATTGATGGAATGTTAAAGCAGACGTTAAAACTTGAACATTAATACATTTCTTCTCTCTCACAGTAATACTACTATATATACATTTTATAAAAGTTTCACACAAGCTGTTGCTTCGTATTAGAGTTTTAGAAATAAAAAGTAAGAGAGTGTGCCAATATCTGAAAGAATTCAACGAAAGAATAAGCCAATAACTTTATTAAGGTAAAAGGAAAGTTTTTTAATTTAACATATATCGTTATTGGCGTGTGCTGTTATTGTCTACATTTGTCGTTTATAAACAATTCAAGCGGCTTAGAGCCGGATTGCAAAGTTGAATGGACGCGCGGAGAGCCCGGGCGAAAGCTATTTTTACCCGCTTTCTTCCCGCGTTATCCCGTTTATCCGCGGCGCGGCGAGCTTTCATTAATCCGCACTCAAGAGCGCAGCATCCTTTGTAATTACCGCCAATCCTGGTTCGCAGTTACCTCCCGGACATTACTCGAGTGCATAGGAAAATCTTGGAAAATCGAGTCTTCCGCAAGGACGGGACGAGGGGAGGACAAGATACTTTGTGGTCGCTTCTCAAAGTGATGCGCGGATGGGAAGAGCGAGGGGAGAAAGCCGAGAAGATGCTTATAGAGACGACTATATACTCAGCAGTCAGCCCTCCTCCTCGATAATTGGCAGGCCGCAACAGTCGCACCGATTACAACGGCAATAACCTAGATCGGGAATGGGTTGCGGAGCGCGCGATAACCCATATATACAGTATATACATACGGCAGAATCGGTGAAAGGGGTCAAAACGAGGGGGTCGAAACACTCCCGGATTCAGTTGTTGGGCCCGTCGCTCGTAACCGGCACCGCCGCAAAGCCGGATTAACCGCGATGCTCCCTCGTACGGAATACCTCGTAAATGCGTTGACCGAGTAAATGGCCTGACGACATACAGCCTGATCCGGGTACTTTAACAGCCAGCGGCGCAAGATCTGTTTACTTTAAAATTACGGACAAGCCGAAAACTATCGGCGGTCCAAAGAGTCTCGAGAGAATTCGGAACTATGGATTTTATAGAATAACTTCTCACTTCCGCAGCAAAGCAAGAATCGGGTTTTCCTTGGGTTTTTTTTTTTCTTTCACAAGCTTTCGACATCAAAAAGTTTAAAAATACTCCGATAAAGATGTGCTCGATTACGAAGATATGCTCTCGAAGATTGCGATTAATTTTAATCGAATACTTTTGCTTATTCGAAATTCCGGGGAAGGTGCGCAATTCAAGTTAACCGGCTTGAAATAAACCGGTCGGTTATTCGTCGGAACGAAAGCGAGCCATTAAACGGGAAATAGGACACTGAAATAAAAGTATAAAAACGAAGCGCGCCGGCGAATGACGCTATCGAGCCGATCCCGGTGTATACCGCTCCGGCGCTCTGATCCAAAATTACATGTAAATTAACAGGCGAACTTACCAGACTAGGCTTTAGTCGTGATGCGTTTATCGATTTGCTATAATCGATGCGCATTATCACTGTTCGCGGAAAGGTCACAGGTCGAAACCACCCCGTTGCCCATCGAAATTAAAAGGATACGGAGACACTTGCGCATATAGGTGTTACGTGCGGATATGTAGCCCGATTTTCGCGCACGGATATTGTATAAATTTTTACGCGCCTTCTAAAGCGGATACGAGCGAGCGGTGTATTATTGGCCGCTTCGATATCGCGAATTGAGCTGTTAAAAACTCTCGTTTTACGTTTTACGACATCTGTTTCATGTCATATGTCATATTAAGAAAATAAAACGGGGAAATAAAAAGTAGAGAAACTTTGTAGAACTCTTTTGAGTTTTACTGTCTGCTGTAAATTTATAAAGTGTGAAATATACATGCAGCCGCGACAATACGAGAATCTAATAAAATAGATTAACGAAGAAACGGTGAATTGATTAATGAAATGTGAAATTTGACCCTCCTGTTGCGTATATCTAACCACTTGACCTACTTTATTCTCTCTCCCTTTTCTTTCTCGTAATCGATATATAAAATGCACATTACGAAAGTATTATACCATCCAGATATAAATTAAATCGCTATAAGAA
Source organism: Wasmannia auropunctata (assembly GCF_000956235.1). Taxonomy (NCBI): domain Eukaryota; kingdom Metazoa; phylum Arthropoda; class Insecta; order Hymenoptera; family Formicidae; genus Wasmannia; species Wasmannia auropunctata. The sequence continues at coordinate 620,699 of NW_012028691.1, read as the reverse complement.
ACCGACGAATGTATTTTTCGTATAACTTTAATTATTGTTAACGCGTTTGGAACGTATTTGGACGTATAGAAACGTTAAGCGAAACGTTTAAATGGAAATTTCGAGGACGGGAAGTCGATGCAACAGGAAGTTAATATAATAGCGTTCCCGGTGCAGCTCCACTTTGCGTTATTCCGCGTTATCGTTTCAACATGACCGAGGTGGGCGATTTCCGAAATCAACATCTCGGCACGAGTGCACGCCCGACGTTGGAGGGTGAGCGCAGCCCTATTCTCGGGTCGACGATTGGTCCGGGATGGCGCGTGCGGCGGTGCACAGTCGTGACGTCAGTCCGTGACGTCACTGGTATCGGTCTCCTAGCAACCGCGGCTGAAATCCCAGCACGAGCACGATGAAACCCGGAGCTGCACGTATACGCAACCGGCCGCGGCGGGGGGTGAGAGTGAGGGCCCATGCCCGGGCACAGTGCGAGCTAAACTTACCCCCTTTGCACACATACACCCACACACCGTTCCCCACCATTTCTCGGATGGTGTTGCGCGTCCTTCTCTGTCGTCGCCCCAGTTTGTGGATCCGTCTCCCCGAACCACCCTCGCACCGCCGGTCTCCGTTCACTCTGCGTTGCAGCAAACTCCCGGGAACGGGATTGCGTTCGTGACGTCACGACGACGACGAAGCAGAGGAGGGAAGGAAGCGGGACGATGGAGCGGGGAAGTGCATGTGCTGTTTGATCCTCGCTTGTGTCGCACACAGGTGACAAACGCAGTTTGATTATATAGCCATTTATATCGCAGGCACACCCTCTTTTTGCCTTTTATTTAAAGCGAAAGGTTAGAAGAAAAAGAGACTCAATCTCGTAAAATAGCGGAACATCAATCATTTTCGCTAATTCCTATATACCGTTAACATTTAGCGGAATTATACAACAATTTATTTAATTTTGATGATAAACGGAAATATTAAGGGAAATAAAGAATAAAGAATTTATTCATAAATGCGAACAAATTCGTTAGAGTATACGAAATTTTATTTAAAAAAAAACGCAAAAAAAAAAACAGCGTACGCAGAAGAAAATCTACGTTATAGCATTAGTCTACTATACAGTGAAGGGATACGTATTCGACGGTTGTTAACCCCGGGGGTTGTGGCCCAAAATTGAATCGACGATGGCACCGCGCCAAGAATGCCACGAATCTTTGCAAGATTTAGATTTATTACTCGTTGTGCTATTCCCTTTATGTATTTATCTCATTCAGCAGCATCACCGCGCAAAAATCTTATTAGCAAATTTTTGACATACTCGCATTAAATATATTTCAGTTACATTTAAAATATACCAACATCAAAGGCACACGTTTCGTTCGCATTCGCGGATGTATGTCAGCATGTGGGTTACCGTGTAATGCAGTTAACGTTAACATCTCCCTAACGTAAGAGATACCGCGACGCACTTATGTATATGTGTGTATACGTGCGCGCGCGTGTATATGCGTGCTATGCTTTTAGAGATAATAAAATTAGGATGGCACTGGAGTGTATCGCGTGATTTGTTAAGGGGTATACGTCCCCTACGCTGGTAAGCCACGGTAAACATTTGCAGAAATTCTATATGAAAAGATTTACTGTTATGAGTGTCTCTCTTAAAAGAGTTATGTAACAGCTGAGAATGTTTTTCAAGCGATAGTCAAAAGATTTTTCTCACGGACGTACAAAGACCGAGCGGATTGTTATCGGTCCCAGTGGCTCGATTTGTCGATTTAACTTTCCACGATCAAGAGCAAAAAAAAACAATACTTCTTTTTTTGGAAGGAAAAAGGGGGAAAAGGAAAATAGGGGAAAAAGAGGAAAGGAAAGGGAAACAAGAAATTTTCTCAACGGCTTTCTCTTAATTAAGATCTCGAAGTTGGCGGCACATCGTGAATCCTTAATTAGTAGTAATGTTGCCCTCCGCTCGACTACTACCTCGTCGAATCTCACTCATTAGTACATACCTACTAGTCTTCTCGGCCGACCCTAGACGAGTTGCTTCCTTTCTATTTCAAAGGTGGTGAAACCACGAAACTCAAGTTCGTCTCTCCAGGAAGTTTTGTCGAGTGAAGAAAAAGAAAATGGCAAAAGGAAAGACTTCCTGGTTTTCTTAATTAGTTTTGTACTGAACTACTCTTGTGAACTTAATTGTTGGTTTTAGATAGACGCAGATAATCAGATAATGCAAATCTTCTAGCTATAAATTCTGAATATGTAGTAAAACAATTCTCTTTATACGATTTAACTTAAATGGAATAAAAGTATGATAAATATCAAAACGATAATACCATGTATATGTACACAATGTAATAAAAAATATATTTTTTTCTACTGAAAATATTTTTATACAAAATTATTATTATACGAAAGCAATGCAAATTCTCCGCTTATGTAACGTTAAGCATCAAGCTCGAAATAAATAAAAAAACTGCGCCATATGTATCGCATTGTTTTTTTATCTACAAGTGGATATATTTGAGATACAATAACATTTAGCATTTTAATACTTTTCCCGGAAATAAAATCCGATAGCTGGATTTGCCATTACGGAAAATTAAATCGTTTACATTCTTATTTCCCTGCCGCGAGTGTAAGAGTTGTTCGCTCGAACAATGTTTCGAAACGGATGTTTCCGCGTGTTTTATTTTCGGCCTTTTCCTTCGGGCAGCTGTTTTATGCGATTTCCTTTATTTCTCTCTTAACTCCCCGGCCTTAAAAGCTTCCACGTTTTCCAGCATCGCGCACGGATTCTATATTTCCGCGCTCGCAATTATAAAAACGTTATTGCGAAATGCCACGGGCGAGTGATGGCATGGGAGAGCGAAAGAATCGATGCGATGGGAAAAGAATAAGAAGCAGCGAACTATGAAGAAAGTTGTTCGATAAAGCAAGGTGGGAGAAAGAGAGGGAAGGAGGACAGAGAGTGCCTCGATTTAATTCCGTTAATCCTCGCATTTCCGGAGTGGACTGCATTTCGTACCGCTCCGTTACACATTGCAGTTACAATCCGCAAGTTAACTGCATTACATCATTTTAACTATAAGGAAACACTTTTACCTCTAATAGCCGAATATAAATAGTATAATCAGTATAAATATTTTATTTTATACTGATTTTATTTTATATCATATTTAGCAAAATTGTCCCCATAATTGCATTGATCAAATAGTCGAACGTTCGATTCGTCGCACGGAGACTAGCTGAATTTCACGCGCGCGTGTGGTTATCCGGTTACGATCTGTTGAAGTGCCAATGATATGTTCGTGAATGGATGAGAATGGGCTACTGGCAATCTCTTGCGGCTTCGTTATCTCGTTATTAAGTCCTGCGTCCTACAGTGCAAAAGGAAGTGCAAAAGAGACGAACAGAGAGGAAGAAGAGATGAAAAGATAGCATCGGAAACCGCAACTGCTCTCGAGAAATAGCGGCGCTATAGGTAACGACGAATAATAGACAACAAAACGTATTCCATTTTTAATATCGTCGTCAAAATCTAATATATGTACAGAGAAAGATGTGCGAAAGGAGGAAGAATCCGAGAAACCCAAAGGTTAAGTTTAAATTTAAGCTTTACTGAATATTGATTCATCTAATAATCTTTCATCTAAATATAATCTGCACATTATTGCATATTTCAATTAAGCTGTAATGTTTTAATTTTGATTTTGATTAACACGTGTGTATTTCCTTCATTGTTGTGACCACTTATACATGGTTAATATTATTTTTTCTTATATATTATTATAGATATAATGACATCACAGTTATTACATTTTTTAAATATATCAATTAATTAATCAAGAAAATTTCAATATAATTAAAAAAAGATTAAGAATCGATTTATTATAAGATGATCGAATGCTCGATAAATGCGAGCCAGATGGATGGGTTGAACAGTGAACAGATGTAGCTCAAGATATGTAGAGACGCTGTATTGTCTCGTTAATCGTCGCAAGGTGACATCATTTATCGATGCGTACTAACGAGGAGGCGGTAGGGACGGAATGGGAACCCCTTTGGCGGTAATTGCGAAGACCCAATTAAAGCCAATCTGGAAGGAGACAGACAAACAGACAGACAGACAGATAGAGAGAGAGAGAGAGAGAGAGAAAAAGAGATGGAAGAACAAAGAGACAATCGGTGACAGAATCAAACAAGTATTTGAACGAACGGCGACGATCATTCATCTAGTGTAAAAAATCATCGAATTATATAACTTGTAATTAAAATTTTTAAGATCTCGCGTTATAATAGTGTAATTATTAGTCATTAGATATGTGTGTGTGCGTGTGTGTATGACAAATATATATACAAACTTGGAAAATTCGCAGTGAGATAAATTACGCACGTACGCTTAATTATGCACTCGCGGGAAATCGGATGCGTTTCCATTGTGTGTGCATGAAATAATTTTATAACAACATCAAACACCTCGTATCTCTACACAATGCGACTGTTATTCCAACTATGACGGAACGCTTCCTCTTTACGAGAGACAGTCTAAGAAGCGCCACTTTGGGGGGCTCGAGAGCCTGAGAACTCCATCGTAGGAATTAATAGTGAATGTAAATGCCGCTGTAGATAGTACAATAACGTTGTACTGTCGAGAAACCGTAGGTTAAAGTTGTGAAATGTATTAGATGTAAATCGCGAGTCTCGAGCAAACAACAACCGTCTGCATTTTGTATCATCAAAAAGTAATGTAATATATCGATAAGAATAATATTTCAAATATTATCTTCGTCATCCCTTAGGTTAACACGTACTGTATAATAAATCTCTCAAAATTACGTAACAAAATGATAGCTGATAGAAAAAAAGAATCCATCTAATCTGCAAGAGAATTCGCTTTCTACTTGAGGTCCGCTCGTAATCCTAATTCCTATAGTCAGTAGACCGAATTTGTGATGATAGCACTACTTTTTATTTTATGCAACCAACCTCCGAAGTTCGCGCGATCAAGTTTTAACTCCCGTTGTCCCGTAATGAGTAGATTTCGGTAAAGAAGAATTTAGCGGGAAGCTGTGCGGATCTTCCAAGTTAGAAGATTGCGTAGTATCGAGTGACTGGACTACTGATTAGTAACAGCGAGACATTCCTTAAACATAAAACTGAATCTCGAGAAATGGGCGATATTCAGTTGTTAAGTTAAATTGTCATTTAAAGAAGATCTTGTAACTTTTATTTTCTTCATTTTCAGCGCACAATAAATCGCAGCGGAAAAACGTCGAAACGAATGTATGGACAAACAAACGCGGCTTATCGGAAAATATATAACGTCATAGAAGAAAAAAAAATTTTAATTGGATGCATCCAATTAGCACGTATCACTGATTGCTGGCGTTATGCAACATATATATATTCGCGACGGTTATACTTTGGTCCGCACGTCATGCTACGTGCGCGACAAATATTTGTTACACGGCGTTTAATAATTTTAAGTAATCAATATAAATTATAAGTAAAGAGATTTGCGTAAGAGTCCATATTGTCCACCAGAGTGCTACATTTATTTTTATCCACACTGTTCATGTCTATGTGCACAAGTATACAAACATTTTTAATTTGATTAATGTAGTTAAGCGTATCATATTGTCTCACTCAATTATATAATGTTGTCTTTCTGGTTGGCCTTATAGCAGTATTGCTGATGCCTAACCATTTGTGTATTTATATTTTATACATATATCTCAATATAATTTTATTAGTTATAAACAATTAAATTAAATTAAATTCTTTAGTTTTTAACATAAAAACGCTATTACAATTACAAACCGCGACAAACTCAGGCGATAAGTAACATGAAATTCTCCGTTGGAATGCACACCTTCGCGAGCGTGCTATTGATTTTTGAATAGATAAGGATGCGAACGTCCACTCGCTCCTGCGTTATCCGCAACATCGGGCCGGTTCTCTTCGCTTTCGTGCCGATCCGTTCGAATGCATATATTCCTTCGGTAACAAGAACACGTTCATTGGTATTCCACGAAGGAGACGCTCGGCTACGTGTCCGACGCCATGGCGGCAGAGTAAATGCAATTACTCCGACCGTCTCAATTACCGATCTGCGTCAGCGATTGTAACGAACGGAATGGCGAAGCAGGCGTCACGATCTAGATCGGGGCGACATAGCTCGTCAAATAATCGATCGACGAAATTCAATGTGCGACGAGATCTTTTCCGACGTTTCTTTCCGAGTCGCGATGTTAATATTCGACGATCGCGCGACCCGAAAATCGCGAGGCGGTGCTTCAACGGCGGAATCGTATCTTAAATATCGTTAAGCCATCGAGGATGGAAGAGAGTTTCAAGCTGAGCCCTCGCTCGGTCCGGCGGAACGCAGGCATCGTTCGATAATCGCCAACGCGTTCGCTCGGATTTCTATCGCGATATACGAACGCGTCCTGTATGACGCGGCGGCGTAGCACCTACCAATTTCATGAACCCGAGAAGATCAATATTGCGAGGGAAAGAGGAAAGAGAGAGGACTCCGCCGAGAGGAATGGAAAACGGAACGCGCTCGTACGCCCGTTAGCTGCGAAGGGAAAAAGTCACACGGCGCGGCAGCGCGAAGTTAGATGAATATCCTTTTCATGCACACCGCTCGTAATTCCCTCACAGCCGTAAAAATTCTAGTACCGTACTCGGCACAATTTACAGCAATACCCACGAATGTTACCGCTGTTTTACACTCAAAGAATCGCGTACGGTGACGCGGTATGATAATTTTCTGGCGACCTTTGGAAGGAGACGATGAGGAATTTTCTAACGGCGGAGGAATCGGAGGAATGCGAGTCTTAGAAAGATCGAAATAGCGCCGGTAATTGCAAGTAACATTGTTACTTTAGCTCCGATTGCTCCGACGTTAATTTTAATCGCAATTTCTCCTTCAAGCAATTGAAGATTACGGTTTAATCGGTATCGAAGGAGAGTCTCGATTGTAAAGAAGCCGATATTATACCTACATCTCTATAATAGCGTCGATACGCACGTTTCGTTTATATATATATATATATATATATATATATAGAGGGGGAGAGAGAGAGAGAAAGAGATTCGAGTCTTCACATCGTTTATATAAAGGCGGACCAATGTGAGATACACGGAGTGCCGATAATATCGCGTGGATTATTTCTCGGAACGAAGATAGATGATCCAAAGAACTGGCGGGTGTCGTCGTCGCCTCCCGTACTTCGGGTCCTGGTTGGCGGAAATTGCGCCCCGGGGCTGGCAGTGCGGATTTAACGTTGTTTTGCCCTGACCTAGCTCTCTCTCTCTGCCTCCCCCCGCGCTCCCCCTTCTACCTCACCGCTCCCCATTCCCGACAGGAAGGTAACAGCGGCACCGGTTGCCTTTCATCCCCACTCGCTCTCTCTCCCCCACACCTCCCCTGTTACCTCCATTTCCTCCCATTTCCACCTTCGTCGTTCCCGTACGAGGTCCCTCGCACCCTCGCACACTATCTCCGCCAGCTCTATACGTAGTACGTAACGCACGTATGTACGTCGCCGTGCATTCAGTGGAGTGACTCTCAGCCCCTCTTTCACTCCGTGCCATCCTTCCCTTCCCCCCCCGGCTATACCCTTCTGAAAGTTTACAAAGCTGTAACACCGTCGTCACACTAACGCGAGCGGGATTCTAATCGTTTACGCTACCGGGACCTTGAATGGAATCGCGGAAGCGTGACTGTTACAATTTACAACTACTGTATCAGAATTGCGCTTGGGGTAGCGTTGGCGGAAACTCTTTTTCCCGTTACGCGCGGCGTATCTGCTGATTCAATGTTTTTTGTTCTTAGATCGCCATGGCTATCTCGATATAATAACCGTTGGGATTATTAGAGGAAGGACCTCCGTGGCACATTTCAATATTTCTTCAGATAATCATCACGTCGAGGTAACGATAATGATATTGCTGGAATACGCCCGAAGGGATTCGGCTTTCAGTTACAGATTACAAGGAGGGTCGACCTCATCGCGAAGTGCCTCTTCAAACAACACTTTTTTAAAGGATACTGTGTCTTCGATAGTTTAATCTTTCTTTATCGAGAACTGAAGGGAACAGCTTTCATTATACTTAATGAAAAAAATTGTATCACAAAGCTTTTTAAGGAAAAGAAGAGAAAGAGAGAATTTATATAAATTCTTTTGTTCAGAAAGGATAAAGATCCGATTATAACGCCAGCCGCATCATGTAAACTGAGCTGTGTCATAATGTTTCATTTCCAAAGGATAATTCTGAGGACTCGCGATTTTTCGCGTGTACACGGCGCCGCCGTGTTAAAAATGTAATTTTTTAAAATTGTAATTTCGCGGAATGTCGGCGGCACCTGGTATGGCGCTCGGGCGTATATACACCCACCGTCCGGATGCGATGGCGTGTTTCATGCAAATGAAATCGAGGACACGAGCAAGCGAACAAAACGCACGATCGTAAAATGGAGAAGCGCGGGCCAAATTTAATTCCCCGTTATCGAGCGAACCGAATTAATAATGGTCAGGTCCGATTGTTATTGTTCGACGATAACAATCGAAATGCAAATTTATCGCGCGGACCCGTCAAAATCGCTCTTGCATCTTGTTTTGCAAAATAATTATTATTCCGTAGCGGTGTACCGCTTTGTTGGTAGCGAGCACAAGAGCCGCCCGCGCGAATCTCTGATTAATTCGAATGTAAACATCAGAAATGCATGATGGAAGTTTGGCGGACAAAGTAATAAAGCGCATTACATCTAATTATTACTCACCCCTCCTGCTTATCTTTAAACGAATTCCGTCACTCACCTCAGGATCGCTAATAAAAGTTCACCCGGACGAGGAAGAACAGCGATTAAGGGAACAAAAGCAAAACAGCCAAGGGAAACAAGAGAAAACTAACTAGCGAAGCGCGCGCTCGGAAAGGTTTGCAAAACTCGATACGGAATACAAGTTAAATAAGAGTATATTTCATTGTTTAACCTTTCGTAAAATAAACGGACCGAGGTTTGTAATGTTTCTATACTACTTTACAGTTGTTTGTTTGCAGAACGCGATTGATAACCAAATAAGAGTAATTGCGATGAGATCTTTCATGGTGGAACGCTGTGACGTAATAATTACACCCGTTGTATCCGCCGGAATTAAATTTTGCCCGACGATAAAGCATAATAAATCATTGTCAGCCTCAATAATCGTGGCGTACAACAACACGATGACGCGTGATACAATTCAAATGGCGAAATAAATGCCGGCGGATTAATAAGATTTTATCCGACGCGCGGTAGTTTATGCGTCCTGAAAACCGCAATAAGGCGAAGAATAACGCGAGACGTGTTGTGTAATTCCGGTTGATGGAATTCGAACTCTGCGAGCGCAACAAAAGCGAGGCGCCATCGCGAACGCGCGCTACACCCCCGTTACATGCCCTTTTCCCCCCGACCGCGTTCCAGGCGTTCTGGCAGTGACAAAAGGGAGGTAGAATCGAAGCGAAGTACCTGGAGCGGTGAATTTATTCGGTGCCCCGCCTAGACCCCCGGCTCGACGCTGCTGAAGAATGCTAATGAGTCGCCGTTCCTGTTGGCGGATTTACGCCCAAAGAGAGGGGAGGAGGGGAATGACTGGTGCCGTTTATAAATTGCACGAAAATCCTGCCACAAAAATTATAATCGTTGCTGCTAATCGAACGGTCGAATTCTCATTTAACAAACTAATATTCTTTTTTTTTTTAAATTCCTTTATCTATTTAAGTAATATATATATGTTACATATATATGTTACTTAAATAGATAAAGGAATTTAAAAAAAAAAAAAGAATATTAGTTTGTTAAATGAGAATTCGACCGTTCGATTAGCAGCTGTGGTACACAAAATGTTTGTTTTAAAATTGTTTCAAAATGTGATAAACAAAATTGCATTACATTTACGACATACTTTCTATTTAAGTGTATTATTTTTATATTAATTAGTAAAATAATAATTAGTAAAATAGCAATATTATAAATTAATGGCGAGAAACCTTAATTAATTAGTTATTCAAAATTTTATCTCCTTTCGTCCCAAATGCTTCAATTTTGATTTGATGTACATATATATATTATTCGTAAAAAAATTAAGAAAAGAGTTAAAAGTAGAATAAATATTTAACTATTTAACTAACATCTATTTAAGTAACATATATATGTTACATATATATGTTACATATATATGTTACATATATATGTTACATATATATGTTACTTAAATAGATAAAGGAATTTAAAAAAAATAGAATATTAGTTTGTTAAATGAGAATTCGACCGTTCGATTAGCAGCAACGATTATAATTAAAAAATTAAGAAAAGAGTTAAAAGTAGAATAAATATTTAACTATTTAACTAACATTAATATT
>NW_012028691.1:592380-610287 GCF_000956235.1 Wasmannia auropunctata | reverse complement strand
TTTTCTTAATTTTTTACGAATAATATATATATGTACATCCAATCAAAATTGAAGCATTTGGGACGAAAGGAGATAAAATTTTGAATAACTAATTAATTAAGGTTTCTCGCCATTAATTTATAATATTGCTATTTTACTAATTATTATTTTACTAATTAATATAAAAATAATACACTTAAATAGAGAGTATGTCGTTAATGTAATGCAATTTTGTTTATCACATTTTGAAACAATTTTAAAACAAACATTTTGTGTACCACAGCTAAAAGCTTAACGATAGCGTTTGCAACTACGAAAGATGCCGTTGTATATAAACTTTCACGAGAGGCGCACACGGGATTTCTAGCTTCAACGCATAAAGAATAAAAGTCATTCGTGTTTCCGCGGTTATTTCCGAGTACAAAATGTAATATATTTTCCCTCGCAATTTCGCCGACAGTCTCAAGCGGGAATTCTCTCCCTAGAAGATATCAGACAGCATTAAACACACTTTGTTAAATGATATTTTTTTCGACCATTCTCGATCAGTTTTGTCGCCTGAATATCTATTGCGGTTATTTTAGCGCGAAAGAGCAATGTATTATTAATCGGCGGAGACTCGGCATTTTAACGAGGATAAGGAGGGATTTCTGAAGTAGGGTGTAATGACGCGCTAACGTTCCATAACGATACCTACTGTCTGTCCGTTACGTGTCTATAGTCACGGCGATCGATACTGGCGCAAATCGTAGACGAGCCTGAATTGTATAGCGTAGACGATCATCGGATTACCCGGAGCATCGGGTCCTATATGAGAGGAAGATTACACGTATTCCATCTACAAAGTACATAGACGGGGCGTCGTCGAATGTTATGCATATACGGATCGCGCGCTACCATTACAGAATTTCCCCCGATCGTTACGGAGCACAGCGCCGAGCGTGTCCGAGGATAATGTAATATCGCCTTACGTGATGAGGCGGAATCCGGCGGGCCACGTGAGAATTATAACAAGACGTTCCAGTCGGAACCTCGCAACCTACTTTCGTTCCGTTCCCGTCTCGAGAGTCGGTATACGCCGAGAAACTCGCGGTATAACGCTGTTGTTGTCCCGTGAAATGATCTCGCATTATTATTACACGCGGGAGTCCCCTCTCTTGAGCTGTTTTTGACAACGCGCCGCTTCTGTGCTCACTCCGCAAGGTTGAGCTCGGTTACCGCGCATAAAGATACGCGCAAAACACCAGCAAAATTCAAGCATTTCGCGCAGCGCCCAAGATACAGACACAGATTCAGATATCTCCAGATGAGGTTTACGAGAGACAAATGACTGATTTGAGATAATTTGCCGGTTCGCCGCTTGAAAGACAGCTGCTAATTCGCTTCTTTTTTCCCCTCTGTCGCGCAAGAGTGTGGTATAATTCATTGAGTCGGGCAAAAAGCGCGTAAAAGACAGTGAAAAAGCGAGAGAAAATTAATCCGCCGCACGGACTTTTCTCTTTTCTCTTACCGCGCCCGCACACGTTTCTCTCACTCCTCTGTCTACCTCGTTCGCGCGAAGAATGTCGGCTGTAATAACTTTGCGACTGCTGGCAACGACAGAGCGTTTAGACCTCTGAATATGCAATGGAAATTGCTGCTCCGCGACCGGCGGCGGCGTCGTTCGCACGTGAAGGGAACTGATGAAATTGCGGAAAAAGCGCCGATGTTCCGGCGATTTCGCGCGGAATGTCCTAGAAAACGCTCTCCGTTTCGCATCGATTGCCGCGCGTTCTCATCAGACCTATCGCCTGCTTTATTACGCGACGACCATTGTGCATATCGCGATATTGAAATCACGCAATACAAATGTTGCTTTGAGTAAATTTAATACGTTAGATAAAGTTTGTGATATACAATAAAATAATCGTAACAGTTCGTTACTTCGATCATATAGTATGGTCAATCGTTCTTTAGTTTCTCGTAAAAATAAAAACTCAGAACAAATGAAAACCATTTAATTTAAATTTAATGTTAAAGCATATTGAAGTGAAATCGTAAGCCGTAACAAAATCAAATAGGTTCAAACATTTACGCTTTCTAATTAATAAATTATAAATTACTTAAAAATTTATAAGATGTAAATTATTAAAAAATTTATAAATTAGAAAGCGTAAGCTTGCACATACGTATATATATATGGGTATTCTATATATAAAGAAAAAATATAATTTTTTAAAAAGGTCGTGAAAAGATTAAAAATGAATGGTGTGATTCTGCTTCTTAATATTATCAGAAACGTATGTGTTCCGTAGCTGAATCGTACAGCAGCCGAACCGAACTACACAGCAAATTCGCGCGATACCCACTTTGTTCGACGTCAGAGCGACGTTTTGCATATGGAAATTGGCCGTACTCGGCACACGGTGTTTGCGCCAATCCCGACGTGGCACCGCATGAATAAAATAATGTAACTTCCGGCACGGAAACATTACCATCGACCATCCCTTCGCCGCCACCGCTGCCGTTGCCGCCGCCGCCGCCATTGCCGCTCGCGTAGGCTCCACGGGCCTGTTTCTCTCGAAAATTCACCGCCCTGATGTATCGTTCCACGATTGGAAGAGCATCGTCTTATCGGGCCAAAGGAAAAGTCGCCGTCTTAAATCGTTTTCCAATTCTTCGGACGAAGAATCTTTACGGCGCGTAAAGTTTCTGGGTCAGAGATTGTCGTTCGGGCGGAAGCGTAAGATGAAAACGGGGCGGAGGGCCGAGGGTTAAGCTCGGAATCTCGGTGAGAGATAGAGGATTCTATATTTCTATAAAAATGCCGTTGAAAATATATTCTATCTTGGAAGTATAATCTTACGCACGTAGAAAAGTGTCGACGGGATTTGCGTATGTAATATAAACGATCCCTTTCCTTAGATAAACGACCATGGTGCACCCCCCGTCTCTTTTCCCCTTCAACGTTTCGTATAATCAGCGCGCTTCTATCTTTCTCATTAAACTCATCCCTCCCGACTTTTTTCGCTTATAGGCCTCGTTCACCCTGTACCCCTTCGCGCCTCGATGAGAACAGCGTGGCGGGGTGGCGTTGGCAATCAGCGCACATTAACAAACCTTGGAGGACATCTGGGCTTTCGCTGGGATAGAGAACTGGTGCACTGGCACGGCGAAATGTCAAGAGTTCGCTTTGGCCGAAGCGAGAGAGGCGGTGTTGCTGAACGCGAGGGAGAGCGAGTGAGAGTATGGGATGGCGAGGGAGAGAATCGGGATAACGGGATAGAGTAGGAGAGAAAGAGCAGGGAGTGAGAGAGAGAGAGAGAGAGGGAGGGGGGAGAAAATCAGAGAGTGGTAGTAGTAGCACGAGGTGGAGGAGGAGATTTCAGCTGCAACTACTACCTACGGCTCCGTAGCTGGGATACTGGATGAGAGAGAAGTCGGTCGATAGAGCTCCCGGGATCCCTCCGTTCCCTCTTCCCACTCCAGCGTTCTCTCTCTCTCTCTTCTCTCCCGACGATGGAGAAAGCGCGCGCTGTTGCGAGTTGCATCCCGCTCTGGCCCACCGCCTCGCCTCTACGTTGGCGTAGAGAACCCACCGACCGACCGACCGACCGACCGACCACCGACGGACAGATGAATGGACGGTCCGACAAATGGTGGCGCGAACCCTCGCTTAGCAAAGTGGAAGAACTCGTGCCCGGCTGAAAGAGGCGGCCCCATCACTGACCACGATATCGCGACGGGAATCCTCGTACGGGGAAAAGGAGGCCGGAAAGTACGGAAGGAGAACTCTCATAAATCGAGAGCGACACCGAAAAATAAAATAGTCGAGAGAGAATGAGAGAAGAAATACGAAGTTTTATGAGCGGAAAATATGTATCACGGCGTGATAAAAAATGGCGTGGCGAGTAAGAATCGGATAACTGTTTAATTAAGAAGCCAAATTGGGTGTTGTCGAAATAAATCGAAATCATAGCGTTTGTGGCGATAAATTGTATTTGATTAAAAATGTTTTCAGAGGTAGAGAGAGAGAGAGAGAGAGAGAGAGAGAGAAAATTAAACGAATAATTAAATTTAAAATGCTCATTAACAAAGGTAATTGATTAGATTTACGCTAGTATTTCACATTTAATTAAAAATCTGAATGTAATTCCCCGTTAAATTAAGTGTCATAGCTATTGTGAACTTTTACATAAAATATCGCGCGATTTTGTCGCATTATTACCGCCGGCTACAATTTCATACCGACAACCTGATTATGTAACTCTAATCAAGTGAAGACAATTAAACCGGGAAGCTTGAGAGATAGCGCGCCTGGAACGACGCCTTCGTTAAATGCCGCTCATTAATCACAAAAAGCTGTTCATTGTTCGCGAAGGAGCAAGAGGGGGAACAAAGCCTAGATCTAATGGCACGTGTCTCGACGACGAAATTCGTGCACTAAGTTTGGAACTCGGAATCGGCGCAAACTCGGTCAGGCTTCCTGACGATCATCAGTCAATACGGGCTCACGCATTCGCCATTGTCCTTGCCAAGCGATTGATCGTTTCGCGCGACCCTCAATTAATCAGATCCGGACGGGCGGGCCATCCGGATTCGAGAGATGGAGTGAGCGAAGATGGAGAAGGGATTTATCCTGCCCGACCTGGAAATCCTACGCATCTCTTTGGGAGAGAGAGAGAGAGAAAGAGAGAGAGAGAAAGAGAGAGAGAGAGAGAGAGAGAGAGAGAGAGAGAGAGAAAGGAGACATTGATAACCGAACGACACCGTTCGCGGGGAGATTAATTTATCCGGAGATCCGAGCGTGTCATTAGGGGAACGTTTCTGCGCGTTGCAAGGCCTTAACTTAATGATCGACGTGGGATACATTCAAGCACTAAATCTTTTCATTACGGTAAAACTGATCAACTTCAACCGCAAAACCCTGCGCGGTAACCGGGGTGCGCGCGTGTTTATGCGACCCTCTCGAATTCGGACTTGTCGGCCTTGTCAAAACCACTGACCTACATCTAGTGCATTCAACAGTAAACTCCCATCCGTTTAATAAGATTACGTACCAACTTCGCCTGTGTCACCGGAATATCTCCCAGCGACTTCGTTTACAGCCTTATAAAGCTCTAAGTAAATTTGTGCTCAAGCGCTTTTAACTCAACAATAGAGAATAAAACTTTTCTTTAAGCCGCTACTTTACCACAGATTAAATTAGCTAAAGTATAGACATATACATAAATCGATATAGCAATTTCATCAAGTAAAAAAATTAAATAAATCATAAAAGTAAAGTCTTTTTATATGCCTTTATAGGCATATAAAAAAATTAATTTTAACGTAAATACGTCGCAAAATTTCACTCAACCTTCAAAAATAAATTGTATAATTTGGATTACTAGGTCGAGAGAAATATGTTATTGTCAAGATATTGTCGAGACGTTTAATTAAGAACAGCTGCTGCCCGACATCTTTCCAGGCGATTAATAATTAATTCAATCGCGTCGATAATTACACGCAAGCGATATTAGTATTTGCCTGGCGAGTGCAGTAATTACGTCTGATCTCTTGACTCCATAATATTTGCAATAATAACATCGCGTAACGCAATCGCATGTAAGAACGTCGAAGCGGGAATTGCCAGTAATGATACTTTTTACATGATATCAATCACAAATGAGGAATTCCGCGATGAGATACAACAGCGGGAAGACACACGCGGTTACGATATATTAATGCGGCAATTATACACCGAGACGGCGATACAAGCGTATTAGATATTTTCTAACGATCGAGTCTATAATGCGAAGGAATTTAATTTAACGAGACACGAGCAGAGCATTCGTCGACAATTAACGGCACTGCATCGTCCATTGCAAAGTAAACGATACGTTAAAAATTGGATGGTAATTTTACGTCCGAAACGCGAGAGACGCGCGTCTGTAAATAACCGTCTGCAAATAACCAAGATAGTAATGAAGTGTGGCAGTGCAGAGGATAGAGCGATGCAGATTTCTCCGCGTATATTAATCTCGTTTCTGATGGAACAACGCGCCGCTGCGGCGGAAAACTCTGTTTTGCGCAAAAATAAATTTGCGGTAAACAGCAGTAAATATCGGTCGCGCGCGCGCTCCCGCTCGCGATTGTCCCCGCTTCGTGGCGGTCCGTTACATTTGCATTTGAAAGCGCGGATTTCGTGATCATATCCGGCCGCCGTATGACGTACGGTGCCGTTTATCTTTGGCGATTTTGTTTTACCCCCTCCCCCCCCCGCTTACACCTCCGGACGCCCCGAGAATTGTCGCGATAACGCCACGGGTTTTCTTATCGAAATTTATCCCCGTCGCCGGTTGTAACGGCGCGTACGTGCGATTCTTTCGAGAGGAGAAACGGTACCGGTGCGATTCCGGCGAGGAAAAATGGCACACCGGAAATGGTAATTCTCGCACAAAGGGACGTGGCTATATAGCCTGCACGCGTTGATTTTAATCCAAAGAAACCGATTTGAACGCAAACGCGTAAAATAGCCCGAGATTCCGTTAATTTTAACAAGCGTCGTGAAAAGCGTCGAACGAGCTTCCATCGAAATTCCCCGGCTTATATTTCCGATACAGCTCCGAGCTCACTATCGCGTTCCCGTATTATCTCGCTGAATTTTTCCTTGATATTACGCTAATACCGGTGCATTTCCTTAAAAAAAAAAAAATAAAGAATAAAAAAACCGCGCGCACAGACAACGCGGCTCTGACGCGGCTAGCGCAATCTCTGACGCGGAAAAAAATTCACGATGACGGACTCGCGGAGTTTCCAACTTATCAGGATAAATGCACGCGATTCAAAGGAGCGATAAAACATATGACGTTGATAACGAGATGTAGCGCCTATACCTCAAAGCGGGATATTCGAATCCCTTTGAGCGCCCCGCCGCGCCGCGTCGCTCGATATCGCGACTTGTTCTCCTTTGATATACATGCCACCGTAATAACGCAAAACGAAAATCCGCGCATACGTGAAAGTTACATATATTTCATTTTTATGCGAATATCAAATGTGGCATTTAAAAAAAAAATTTCGTCGTATAACATGTAAACCCTATTCTTTTCATTCTTCACGGAGACATATCAGCGACGCTGATCCTCGCAGCGCGGCGTCGAGAAATGTGAATTTAGAATGTACAAAAAAAAAGGAAAGGAAAACTCCCTTCCTTTCGTTCTCCGAGAAAAGACAGGAGACATTAATCTTCGCAAATATATACGTTATATGTACAACGCGGGCGAAATAATCTTGTACGATAGCTTTTAAATATATCTCAAGCGTTATGCTCGCGGTTATACAGAAATTCGAGGATTCAATGGGATAAACGGTGAGATGTCGGAGCGAGCTATATTGCGGGCTCCCGAGCAGTCGGTTATCTCGCCCATCTGTTACGTGCGCGGACGAGAAAACGATGACTCGTGCAAATAACGTAAAGCTCACTCACCGATCGGCTGCGTCCCCGTAGTCGTATCCTGATTAACGCGACGATCGTCCCGATGCCGTTTCGTCCCACGGTGCCCGACTTCGAGGTCCCTCCCGCGAGGAACGGAAAACCGCGACGGACAGCCGCGGAGTCAGCGTGTTTCCTTAATCCGCGCCGCCCGACCCGCGCTGCATGACCTGAAAAAAAAAAAAGAACGAGGGTTGGTCTTTCTTGTTATCAAGATGGCCGTTCGCGCTCACGCTCGCAAAAGAGTGCCCGTATTAAGGCACGTAGAGGTCTAATTAGCTCGGGAGCTAATTGGGTGAACCGGCGGTACCGCCTTCGGGAGCCCTCGGCGCCCCTCCGTTCCCTACTTCGGTCCCTCTTTCCGCAGATACCTATAGCTTGGCGGGCACTGTACGAGTGCGATATACGCACATTAATTTCTTTGTTAACCGCTTACACCCGGGGCTTAATTTCCCTTTAGAAGCCACTCGTCGACCGCGCCAGGCAGCTTCTGTTGCCGACAGCGGTTATATGTAGTAATAACGCCGTGAGACACGGGAAAGGAGCAGCGCCGTAAATTAATTACAACGATCGCCGTCCGAGCCTCGCGGAAGGCTCGTGAGAGCCGAATTTCAACGAGACAGCGGACTCATCCTAGCTCGTGCCTCTGCAAATCATCCCTCGTTGTGTCTTTCCAGGCTAGTTAATTTAATTCGCGTGAATCTGCTTCCTCGAGCGAATTCCTGTTCGATGACCGATCTCCAGTCGGGAAAAGAAAAAGAAGCAAATTCCGTTTTCTCACTCTCTTAATTCGCTCGCGCTCCTCGTTGCGCTGCCGTCATACAGTTCTTCCCGAGAGGACTCAAACCGGCGACCGCGCGGTCCACAGCGGGCATGCGAGAAACGAGGGACCTCTACGGTAAAGTGGGACCGCAGGGGGACCGCAATGAAGAGGCGGGAACAGCGGAAACGTGAGCTCGGCCGAGTGGAAACGCGGCCGGAATAGACGCGACGTAATAACGGTGCGCGCCGTTCATCTTCCGCGTTGACTACAGCCGTTGAAACGCGACGCGAGGCGACGCCGGCGAATGGCGAATGCGTACAAAAGCGATAATGGTCGCCACTAAATTACCGCACGGCGGTGTGTACCTGACGAGGCTGTTCCACGAGCGGGACGTCTTCGGCGTCCCCTTCGTCGTCGCCGCTTGCTCGTTGCCGGTACGCTGCTGTCGGTATGATGAATCGATAGCTAATCAACCATGCGCGATCGATTTAACGATCGATTCCCTCGTCGCAGATTCGCGAAGACGTGCGTCAAGTTCGAAAGTTCGAAGAAAAAGTCCTGGAACTCCCGGCGGATGGGCGGAGGGCGCGGCGGACAACCTGAAGTTTGCATTTAAAGTAAAAAATGGCGTATCAAGCATTAATTATAGAGACGCGCAACTGAATGTTTTATATTTGAATCAATAGAAAACATTACTCGCTTTTGAAGAGTTAAGTAGTCTAGATCTCCTAGATTTTCTATTCTCAAATAAGCATAACAATATGATTAAAAAAAAAAAGCAAAAAAGTAACGATCGAATCAGAAAGGAAATCTGAACAATAATTTTTAGTTGTTTCTAAACATTTCTTTGCGTCACTCGTGCGTGTAAAATATATACGGGAATTTATATGAGCCTCAATCAGAAACTGTCAAAGAGATTCACAAGAAGTGGAGTTGATCAATTCAACTTCTGAGAGACTCCGGAACGTATAATTACCGTATAACGCGCATTTACCATTTAATATTCTTTCCACGCGGCCGAATAGCGAAGTCCTTTCACCGTCGTGAAATTGCGCCCGCCGGCCGCCCTTTCGTCTCTCCATAAACCACCGAAACAGCGTCGCTGCCGGCTGCTATTCGGCTCGGTGGTGTCCTCTGTCGCACGCTCTCGAAATCAAATCAAGACGAGTTCACAGATATTACAGACTTCTTGAGATGCGGCGCATCTCACAGTCACAGAAATTATAATTTAAGCGATTATATGTCTAACCAGAGAGGATCCGAAAGCGCATGCCGGCCTCTTGGCTGTAACGCTAGAATGTCCTCGTGCACTAACGTCCTCTGAAGAAGTGGATCAAAATTACGTAGCAAAATCCAGTTTTCTGCACAATTTGTGGTGCGTACTAAATCCACTTTTCGAGTCTACATGGGGCTCTATTCTCGAAAAATTACGCATTTGAAAGTATATTTCCTTACTTTCTAATACGTAATTTTTCGAGAATATGTATGTACCTGCCTCATTCTGGACAACGCGATGCATTCTTCCAGCGACGTGATTGGTCGACGTTTGACAAGCTGCATCACGCGTCCACGTGATCTACGAGTGCTCGTCAGTGGTGTTTCCGACTACACGACTCTCGTAATCCGTGGCGCGAGACGTCTTTCATCATGGCACACGTCAGCACAGTGCGCCCTCTGCTCCCCTTCTTCGTGTATTTGTATATGTGTGATGTGGAGAGCTGGTCGGCTCGACGAGGAGTGCGTTTAGACTAAATTCGCGGGGCGTGCACGGAGCGTTGAGCCAGGAATCGCTCGCCAGGATGGTAAGTGGTCGTTCTCCGCGGCTGTGGGGCCGCTGTCAAGATCCCGCGCCCCGAAAAGCGAGTCCCCGGAGCGGCGGAACCGCTCCAGCCCGTGACATCGGTCCCGCAGATGTCATCCATTTAGCGGCGTGTGTGGCCGCCAGGCATTTAATCCCGCGGCTACCACCAGCCAAATTTATGCGGCATCGCACGCTCTCTTTCTTTCTTTTTTCAGGTACTCATCGCCGCTGCGGTATGCACCAAAGCAGGAAAAAGTGAGTTCGCAAAACGTTCTTGCGTCGTCGAACGCGCCGCGTCGCGTATGCGTGTCTCGTTTTTTTCACGGTGTCTCGCCCGGCTGAACTAATCACATGATATCTTTACATCACGTCCGTAATCCACAATCCGTTCCATTTGTTGAGGAACGAGTATCAGCCGGTCGATTGTAAAGGAAAGCAGAAAGTAATTTTCTGCCTCCTTGAATTTTTTTTCTACCCGATAGAATTGAGTGACTCGAAAAAATATTCGCTGGTCTCATCGGTTCACGTTTTGCATTGCTCTTCCAGCCATAATTTCTCGACAGTTCGTCGAAATGACAAAGGCGAGGATAGAAGGCCTACTTGCTGCGTTCCCGAAACTAATGAGCTCGGGTAAGCAGCACACGTTTGTGGAAACGGAATCTGTGAGATACGTGTATCAACCTCTTGAGAAAGTATACATGCTGCTCATCACGACTAAGGCCAGCAATATTTTGGAGGATTTGGAAACTTTGAGGCTCTTTGCGAGAGTAGTAAGTAGATACATCGATGAATCGTGAAAGTATCCTTATACTTGTATTAGGTATAAATATATATGTGTGCGTGTTAAGTATATACACACACACAGTGATATTTGATTCTTACAGATTCCAGAATATTGCAGCTCGATGGATGAACTTGAAATAACGGAGAACGCGTTCAATTTGATATTTGCATTTGACGAAATAGTTGCGCTAGGCTATAGGGAAAATGTCAATTTAGCACAAATCAGAACCTTTGTGGAAATGGATTCGCATGAGGAGAAGGTCTATCAAGCAGTCCGAAAGACACAGGAGCGTGAAGCTAAGAATAAAATGCGTGAGAAGGCCAAGGAGCTGCAGAGGCAGAGGATGATGGAGGCTAATAAGAAAGGCGGAGTTAAAAGTCCTGGATTTGGCGGTGGATACGGAAGCGGTAGCACCCCAGTTACCCCGGCTGTTGGTGATACAGCTAACTTTGTGCCTGAACCGATTAGACCTTCTTACAAGCCCAAGCAGTATGGATATATATTTTACTCTTGATTACAATTATATTTGCAAACATTTTGAAATATAAATGAATATCTTTTATCAGGAAACCAGTAAACGCTGGACCGGGTGCAATGAAATTAGGTGGCAAGTCGCGCGATGTAGATTCATTCGTTGATCAATTAAAGGAGGAAGGAGAAAATGTCGTATCGGGACCGCTTGCCGCTCCTGGAACAAAATTGCCACAAATTAGTCCTCAGATAATCAACACAGAATTGTACGTGATTGTATTGACTTGTAGCAGTGTGTCAAAATCACTTGCGAACGAATTATTTATAAATACATTTCCGTCAAAGGGTTCACTTGAGACAAGAAGAGCGACTTAATGTGCGCGTCGGCCGGGATGGAGGTCTACAAAATTTCGAGTTGCACGGCTTGGTGACCCTGCACATCTCCGACGAGAAATGGGGACGTATTCGCGTGCAAGTTGAGAACGGGGACACGAGAGGGATACAATTGCAAACTCATCCAAACGTGGACAAGGAATTGTTTAGAGCGCATGGACAGATAGGGCTGAAAGTACCCACGAAACCGTTCCCACTGAACACTGACGTCGGTGTGCTGAAATGGCGTTTCCAAGCCCAAGACGAAACAGCATTGCCCATTTCAAGTGAGTGACTACCATAATATTCGTCACATATGATTTTAATTTTAACTTTTTTTTTTATCTATAAAATTCACTAATATACATATTTAATTAACTGTTTGTAATAGTAAATTGCTGGCCTTCTGAAAACGGAGAAGGCGGCTGCGACGTGAATATCGAATACGAGTTGGAACAGGCCGACCTCGAGTTGAACGACGTCCAAATAAACATTCCTCTACCTATTGGATGCAATCCTATCGTCAGTGAGTGCGACGGGCAGTACACACACGAGGCACGGCGGAACACGTTAGTTTGGTCCTTACCAGTGATCGATGCTTCAACGAAATCAGGCTCTATGGAATTTTCCGCCCCGTCTTCTACACCTGCCGATTTTTTCCCACTTCACGTTTCGTTTACATCTAAAATGCCGTATGCCAAAATCAAGGTACAGAACACGCGGATTTCCGCATATCCGTGCAAATTACATTACATAATAAATAAAAAAAAAATAATTTGTGCCATTTTCATTTTTTAGGTTAGCGAAGTTCTGCTTGTAGAAGATGAGAGCCCAGTTAAGTATTCGGTAGAAACTGTGTTCTTCACCGATAATTATGAAGTTGTATAAGACATAACGGATAATAGATGAAGTATTTGCGCATATAAGAACATAAGAAAATAGGCACAGTTCAGTTGGGGAGGCAGCATAATGTTATGATTAACAATCAAGATTTGACTACTTGAATTTTAATTTTATTGCCATACAGCCATTCCTTACGTGATCCAATGGAAGCATTGATATGTGTCGTTTGCTATATTTATGTACATGTATCAATTTAATATGCTATTTAATAGCTGTCCGGTGCCGAATACTTATACACATTTGTAAAAAAAAAAAAGATCTATTTTAATTGGACTAAACTTAGTTACGATTCATACACGCAAATTTATCGTATTTACTTTCTACTCGATACATATATTTTAGTATTGCAATAGCTCCTGCAAAGGATTGTATTATTACCAAATATATATATATCAAATTTTGTTACTCGTTCGTAAGTTTATGTACCTTGCTTCGGAAAGCATGCTATGCATCGCTATCTTCTTTTTTTTTATTAGCACTATCGTTAAAAACATGCTATATAGAAATTTTTTTTATAGTTAGACGACAAATATATACTGCTGTTTCTTAATATTTATTTACAACTTGTAAAAACGTACACAATATACAAATATCGTTATAATTCATCCGTTGGTATATTTATAATTTGTGGAATCAAGTGATTCTCAATAACCGCTTTAGCTGCAAATTAATAAAAATCAAATTGACTATTTTCATACTTTAAGAAATGATTTTGAAAGAACATACTTACCATTCATAGACTTATTCGTAATCGCCGCCATATAAGCGTTTACATCTGCGGAATTTTTAATTGTCACTTCCGCGCCTTTTGTTAACAACTCGTAGCACACGTGAGGGTGATCGCAAAATGCTCCATATATTAATGGAGTATTACCGTCCTGTCACAAAAATGAGAAAATATTATTATACGACACGTAAGTGCTGGACATGTTAAGTTTAGGTAAAGAAGATGCGTGTGTAAGTACCTCGTCGCATGCGTTAGGGTCAGCGCCATTGTTCAACAATAATTTGACAACGTCGTGATGGCCGTAGACAGCCGCGTAGTGCAGACTGGTCTGTAAGTTTGGTCCACAATGATTAATACTGGCGCCCTTTTTGATCAATTGCCTAGCGCTACCCAATTGTCCGTAAGCGCAGGCCCACATCAAGCCCGTTAGACCCTTCTCATCGATCTTGTCCACTGTACCTGCGCAGTGATTATATATTTTTTTATAATATTTGTACACACGTCAATTAAAAAAATAAGATATACAAGGGTACATAATTTACTTGGGTTTATATGATCGGACGTGAGTTCCCCCTGACCTGCCAAAGTGTGAAACGTGATGTCGTTGCCGACGTAGAGCTGGTGTATCTGCGTCTGAGTGTTGCCTCTTTGCAAATTCGTGAGCAGGGTGGGTGGCTGCGAATAGACGAGACATAATCTTGTATATACGTTCGGGTATTAAAAAAAATACAAATGTTATATGCGGTCTACGGGAACGACGGTATTACACAATGGATTCTGCGTCGCGATGAGGGGCGAATCCGCCGACTCTTGAGGCCTATACCGATGTCCCGCGGAGTTCACGGGGAGGGTTGGGGGGGGGGAGGAGTACCTTGTACGGTTGAAACGCGCTGGTCCGGGTCGCGTCCTGCCACGCTCCGGGCGCCCAGTGCCACTTCGTCTCGATCGGCTCGGACTTGCAGCTCACGTTCTCCGGCTTGTAGATCAGCGGCTTCGGCCGTATCCCGATCGAGGCCCCGCCGGGGGTGACGCTCTTCTCGCTCTCGGCGGAGCATCGGCCCTCCTTGATCTCGTCCTCGTCTTGCTCCTCCTTCAGAATCAACTCCGAGTGAATCTGATCCTCCATAGCTGTCAAGGCATGAGTCTCAGCTGGTCTCAGCCGGCCGCACCGAGCGACGTGCGAATCGATTTCGTTTTACGATGGCCCTATCCTTAATCCGGATTATTATCGGATTAGCCGAACGCGAGAATTCATGGAATTTCCTGTTAAATCGTATAAAACCTGCATTCGCGACATCATGTTGGAGGTTAGGAATGCGTCAACAACTCCATAGACTTAGGTAGACTGCGCGCTCCTGTTGAAAACGTACCTGAAAGCAAAGCACAGCAATTGAAGTACAAGGAACGCACCTAACCTCCTATATTCCCATTTCTCATTCAGATGTTGCCTTCACGTTTTCAATGGGAGCGCGCAGTCTATTTAGGCTGCGTTCCCACTGAGCGCGTCACGCGTCGCGTCATCCGAATTGACCAATCAAAACATCCCATTTTATTGCGTAACTTGCCGTGCAATCCGAGATTTCATACCAAGAAAAATTCTTTTATCTCTAGAATGTCGAATAATCTAATTGATGCGTCTTGCAAGAAGTTGCGCGGCAAATCATGCAATAAAATGGAATATTTTGGTCAATTAATCGTGACGCGACGGACGACGCGACGCGTGACGCGCTCAGTGGGAACGCAGCAAGTCCATATAGGAATGCGTCAACTCGAGGTCGTTCGATTTTCGCGCCGGCCGGGAGACGCGGGATTCTCCGACTGCCATTCTCTTATCTCGGTATTGTTTCACTGCTTAATTAAACGCGACAAGGATTATGTATACACTTCGCGTATACACCGTACTCTGATCGCTGGACGGTATTGTACGGTCGTGGACAAATAGGTTGCGACACTTTTTTTTTATAAGTTTTGAAACGCACTAATATTTTGCAAATGCGAACTACGATTGGTGTACTGTCTCTAAACTAAAGATAGCACATCAATCGTGGTTCGTTTTCGCAAAATATTAGTTATCTACAAAATATATATTATATATATTAAATATATATTAGGAATCTATAAAAAAAAGTGTCGCAATCTATTTGTCCACGATTGTACTTATTGGCAAAAAGATTTGTGAACCGCGATACGAACGACTGAACGAGCGATTCGTGCGCGTTGAAAGCCGCGCATTTCAGATTCGTACCGGTGGATTTATTGTTATCAATGATTAATTATCTATTTCACACATTATCACGACCGGGCCGCTGTAGAACCCCGGAATAGTCGTCGATCTCCGTAAATAATCGATTTCAATTTTCGAATAGGTAATCAAGATTGGTCGAGGCTGTTATTGTTACATTAAAAATAAGCATAATTGCGTAAAGACTGGACGCTTTAAGAAAATGGACGCTGAAAATTTTCAAAGTAATGAATCGTTTGTTTGTTCTCCACAAATTTGTTCTTGTGCTAAAAAATTGATATGGCATTCTAAGACGATTTTCATTCTTTCACTCTATTTTCAGACAATAATAGCTCAAACATCGATTAACTTTAATTGACGGAGTTAATTTAATCGGCGGAACTGCTCATGGTAAAATTTTTGTTGGTATAATAAATATAATTTATGTCGTTTAATAATTCTATTTATGTTAAAAAACCGGTATAGATGTTACTTGACAGTTAAAACGACCACGGCCGATTAACTTAATTGGTGATCAATTAAACTGGCAGAGCTGCCTACGGCAAATTTTCCGTCGTCGCTAATCTAATCTTTAATTCTTTCCTGCACGCAACAAAAAATTAATAGTTTTAAATGTTATCAAAATCAGTGTTATTCGATAAATTAATTCACTAATTATGCCGGAATCTAGTCAAGATCTTTGCGTCGGGATGCGAGAGAATGATAAGGGAACACACGCGCATTTCGGATTCAGAGTTATTTATTAACACAGTGTACTTACAGCATTCACTAGACTAATGAGGGAGGAATTTACTAATAATTTGGCATTGAGTGGGAAGGGGAGGAGGGCGAGGGGAGGAAAAGGGGCGATTGATCTTGATTATACGCGCTTTCTCACCAGTAAAGGCTTTCTCTCGGGTAGCAAGCCGAATAACGGCCGCGACATGCTCGATCGGGCGTTAAGATTACTTAAAGATCGCGCCAATCTGGTGCAATTCATTCTTCCCTGATATCTTTTTCCGCCAACAAGAATACGTATTTCTATACTTTAAACGCGACTGACAACGACGTTGTATGACAATAAGTATCAAATTCGAGAGATAGAGCGAGGCGCGAATGCTCGAGTCGTCTTTCTCATTGTTTATTAAAAATGATTTTTTACTTTTGTTTTTCGTGAGGGGTAGGAAAAAGTGATTGAAAAAAGGATACGTGTCGTGATAAAATTTGGGGTCTTCCTAATCAGTCTTTTTTTTCCCTTGTCCTCGCGCGAGAGATTATCACAGTGTTCTGATTATTTAAGTGAGTGGCCAGTGAAGAAGAATTGACGCGATCTCGTCCGACTGGGACTTAGCAACTTACTTGTGACGTTACAACGCTGCGTCTCGTATAAAGTCGATCGTAATGTGCCTCTATACAAGTTCTGGAGGATTATCCACGCGAATTAATCCGTATTCTTACGTACGAGATCGTACCGCGTACATCGTGTCGATGAGAAAGACTAGAATCGATGTGATGCGATGCAAGTATAGCTCTTGTTTAATACAAAGAAAAATTCGCAACAGGCATGGAAGTGTCTTTCCATTTATCTTTTTTTCTTTCTCTTGCTCTTTTTGTAAATAAAATGTATTGTCGGCAAGCCACCACGAATACGCGTATAAATTGTCCCTCGACAATTTCAACAATTACGTCCTGTGCTCCTTTTCTCGTTTCTCTTTATTATAATCATAAATAGAACGGAGTGTTCAACATTCGGTTGTCGGTTTACAACGCTTGTAAAGTACACATTAGCGATATCAAGGGTCAATTGTCGATAACAGTTAATAGCAGACGTGACCAGGTCGCGAAATTGGATCATCATGCGGTTATACGTATAAAAATTTATTAACGCGATGTAATTTATCTCTAGACATCACTTTTCGTTCAGCGCGCGAGAGACTCGTCACTTGTGAAATTCCGACACGCACGTGTGCTTACAACACACGAGAATCCTTTTTGCACAATATCTATGACCGATCGCAAGCTCGTTCCCTCCAACGGATCTTAATCTTAAGTTAACGATAATTACAAAATTTATCGCTGTGAAAAATGAACAATACGTCCGAAAGCATATATATATATATATATATATATTTCTCTCTTTTTCTCCTTTCTCTCTCGCCTTCGTAATTTCATTAAAAATCTTTTTAGTTAAATACGTTTAATACTCTCGATACTAAGAAAGAATTAGAGCGCAGAACAGATAAAGAGACGAAATCTAAAGTACAATTAATATTAAACACTCCTCCTATGTAAGATACGTTATTTTATAACGAGAGACTATATTATCATTAAATTAATGAAACGCCATTTGCTTGTTTACAGCCAGCTGATGTTGCGATCAGCGCTATGTACACGATCAATTATTATCCCATACAGCACAGAAGTTTGCAG
>NW_012028691.1:591421-592360 GCF_000956235.1 Wasmannia auropunctata | reverse complement strand
CTTATTGCAATGCAATGCTTACAGAAACATTGTTCAAATATAGATTTGCAACATTATTTTAATAATGTTGTAGCAATATTTAAAAGAAATGTAAAAAGAATCAACTACGATTTTGTGTTTAAATACTGTGTGTATACGCTTACGCACATTTTATAATCATTAAGTTTTATTAATTATCAATTAATTTTACATAACAGCACTGCATGATATTCTTCGTTTTCCGTTTTCATGATTGTACTACGATCATCTGTACAACTGACAATGAGATCAACACAATAATATCTTGTAAAGTAGCATTCTGTTTTCTTTCGCGCGTGTATGATCTCAGAAATAACTCAATTAATAAGCTACGGAAAGTGATACGTACGCTTGTCTAACGCGCGCATATCAAAGAGAACAAAAAAGTGAGTCAAAATATTATATTTTGTACTTTAATACATGTAAATTTTATATTTACGTAATGAAATATATTTTAACTATATGTATTCAATCTTCTTGACAACTTCCATTCAACAGATGTATCACTGGTATATATCTGTTACCAATAAATGTTTATAGATCATCACGAAGCAACAGTTCCCGAACGATCATAAAGGTTAAGCAGCGCTGGACTAGGTACATAGCTTGGATGGGTGACCGCTTAGAAATACAGACTAAAATTAGTTTCCAAACCTATTTTTTTAATCATAATTTTGTCGTGTGTATTTTCTTTTATTTTCTGGTATATAATGCTAATTAATAAAATTTTGCGATCGTTCTCAGAATATCCCATACAGCACAGAATGTTGAAAGAACGTTGCTGAGACGTTGCAATGTTGAATGTTGTAGTGGGAATGTTTTTTCAACGTTGAATCTATGTTGAATTTTCTATATTGATTATTAATGTTGCTGCAACGTTAAATATATATGTTGAATTTTCTATATTGATTGTTAATGTTG
>NW_012028691.1:585153-591401 GCF_000956235.1 Wasmannia auropunctata | reverse complement strand
AATATTTCTAAAGGCAGACATTTTACCGTTTCTACAACGTTGCAGCAACATTTTGCAACGTTTTTGCAACATTACAATCTTGCAAGGAAAGATTGCTACAATTTTGCTGCAATCGTTCTGTGCTGTATGGGATAGTTTGTCATACCAATTCCACAGCTCTTGGAAAAAAAAAAACTTCTCGCCTCCTCTACGATTGCGATTTTTCATTAGTTCGTTTCTCGGTTGCGTGAGATTTTTTTTTTAATCATGGCAGTATATAAGGCATGCGCGTTCTTTTTTTTCCTTTTTTCCCCCTTCGTCTCGCGTATGTGTCTTAGCTTACGTGTTTATACTCTCACGACGGTATTATTATCGACGTTTTTAGATCTATCGTCTACTCTCTCGCCGCGGAAGACGAGAAACGAATTAATCGTAGATATATTTAACATGATTTTTTTTTCTTTTCGCTCCTCCTTTTTCTCCTTTTAGTGAAAATGTGAACAACTTCGAGTCAAAATTTCAACATACATAAGCAAAAACTACTTCTCGTGATTGATTATCAATAGGTCGCTATTAATGACAAACACGTTTTATGTCTTACGTTAAGTCTTATTTCATTGCTACATTCAAAAACTTCACGTTTCCGATAATAAAAATCGTTAGACATCAACATGCACCTAACATCGATAGAGATTGCTTATCGTTTCCCTTACGCTAACGCATTTTTTTGTTTACACGTGACAACTCGTTTCGAATGTCGTTATATACGCCTATCGCTTACTATTTACAGTTTCTCGAGTCGATGATGATGATAATACTTGCTGATAGCGATTACTATTTAGAAACTCTCGATAAGGTATCTCTCATATTCTTACAATTTTTGTGACTTACACGATTTTCTCTTCATTAGATTCTATTCGTTAACGCTCGTCTATGTGATGTAAAAACTAAGCAAAAAAAAAAATGTAATAATATTATCTACACACAATTCAATATCGCGTCCTCGTAAATTATAAATACAGTATGAAAAATGCGTCCATTAGTTTTTTGTTTTACATGAATAAATACTATACAGTTTCGGGAGGGGAGAATAGGTTAAAATTTTCTTTTTTAAATGCGCCAAGTGATTTCTCGATTGGATCCTGCCCAATCCTTTACGTCATTAACGTTATCTGTCGTCGTTAGCTCTCTAATCCTTTAGCACGCTTCGTGATGTACGTATAAAATGACACTACTCTATTAGTACGCTAATAGAAACAGTTCGCGGCAGTCTTGCTGCTTGTGTTAACTCGCTTTCTTTTTCTAAGAGAAAAATCGTGTAACGAGAAGCTCCAAATAGGAGAAATGACAATTGCAATTTTATTAATATGAATAAACTAGGGAATAATTATTGCTATATATTTAAAATCCTCGTCGACGCGAGACATTTTTAAATCCTTATTAAAAACACGAAGCGTACTAGAAGAAAACAGGTATACAAAAAGTGTACAGTTTAACGTTACTGGAAGAGTACATTATACTTCCGTGGTACGACTGTAAGGGCCGGACTCTTCAGATTGCGATAGTTTTCGTTCTCGTTTGGCGAAGAGACCTCCTAAAAAAGACGGCTGCTGAACCAGTCCCTTACCACCGACACCAGGGATCGTAGCCCCTGGATGAATAGGATGAACTTGTCCTGGATGCTTAATGCCTTGGCTCATCGAGCTGGCAGAAGTTGATTGAAATGAAATAGACATACCGCTATCTAGAGAACCCACGCTTCCACGACGCTGTGGCTTCTCACCGGCAACTAAACACATATATATTGACACGTTAAAATTTAAATGTTCACATATGTATATTTGCGAAAATATAAAAGTATAAATATATGTACTTCTCTCTGTACTTACACTGCTCGTGTATGTCCAAAAGGGAATTACTGAGGGCGGAACGTTTCAATTGCGTGTCGACATCGACTGTTTCTGCTCTGTCGGAAAAAGTCCCGGGGCAAGGGCATATCTCCACATCGGCAACGCCGGAATCTCTGTTTTCCGCACCGCCCCGCGCGCCCCTACTGCTCTTTTGTCTTTCCAATTCGGTTTCGATACGCAAAGTTTCCATCTCATCCATCTCGCTGATGGACTCCCTAAGATCTTCCACAAATTTACACCTGTCATGCTCGTTTCGAGCGTTAAATGTGACTAGAACTTTTCCGTCGACACGCTGAGAGAGCCTTATGCCGTATGGATAATCTGCAAGACAGATGATAAGCAATCAAGAGTAAAAATCATGTCAATATTTAGATATGTTTCTAAACTTATTTTATTGTTAAAACTTACGGGGAACTTCGAATAGAGTAACCACCATGCCGCAAAGTGTGAAGCTCTGCCTGAAAGTGTAAGTTACGCTGTTCTTTTTCTTGCTCAGGATCTTCGTAACGACGAGCAGGTCGTTAAAGAGGAAAACCTCTCTCTGATGTACGCCGGGTCTCTCCTTCTTGTGGATGTCCGGTATCTCGTAGAGCCTGCAGTAACACACCAATCTTCTATGCGGCAGCGCCATGTTTGGCTTCTTTCCAACAATAGTCGCTTGGACCTTCATCACTTGCGACACGTGATCGGAGCCGGGCTTGAATTCGTTATCTTTCACCCGTTCGTAAATGCCAACTAGGATATCCCGGTCTATGTCGCCGCAATCATCAATTCCTCGTAGATTCTTTATGAAATCCTCGAGTCTCATTCTGCGCTCGGGCTTTAGATTGGGTGTATGCAAATCCGTATTAAGCATGATAATAGCAAAGGCCAAGACAAAAACGGTATCTGCCGACCGCAGCCTCGATATTACGTCGTGATTGCATTGGCAATAACGTTGACTGAAGACCTCCATTAACCGCTCGATCTTTTGCGCCTCGCCAGGCATTCTGAAGTAGGCTTGAAACTTTCGTAAAGCGACATCCACTTGCATTCCGGAGAGATCTAACTCCTGAGAGAAACATCTGCAAATTATAAGTAGTAAGTTATAGTAGATATAATAAATAATAATTAAAGTAAAAAAAATATGTATGTTTTTTAAATATATTACAAAAGTATTATTTTAATAAAATATTTTAAATACATATAACCAATGGGGCTATCTTTTATTAACAGAAATTTATAATATTTATTTTTTATTCTCGAGATTGATTCAAATGTATTTAAGTATATTGAGCCACTCACTCAAGCACTGCCATATTGAAAGTGTTCTGCAAATTCCCGAGGTACTCTCCTATCATCTGTTTGGACAGTCCCTTTCGACTGATTAAAAATCTGGCGACTCCTTGCGGACTGTTCTCCAAAAATCCACGTCTGATGAGGTAACTGATCCCTCTTTCCGGTTTCTTATTGAAAAGATTTAGGCCGACCCTGTATTGTCGTTTCCTCACTGTTTCGGACACCTTGTAGCTCGTTTGAGGCGGGAGACTCTCCGTGTGGTCCATCAGAGGAAGCTGGTAGCCGGAGCTGGCATGTGAGTGACCGAGCTCCTTCACGTTAGCGGCCATCGCCGCCGTGTCTCCGGTATGACTCGCGCATTCCTGATGTTCCGGCGAACTCGACTGATTTCACAATCAGAAACCGTTCCGTTAAACGCATTTCGCTTACGTCCTCAAGAAAACGCCGTTACTTGCGCTAAGCGAGTAAGTAAAGCGCAAATATAATAAGACAAAGAATAAAATCGTTTATACTCACGATCCCCTTGTGCTTCCAGACGGGCGACCCTCTCTGAGCATCGCCCTCGGAGCTCTCGCAATTGGTGGAATCGCTGCCGGAACTCTGCACCGAGCTTAGACTTCCGTTCTCCACGCTTTTACTAAGACCATTGTGTCGTGGTTCCATAGACCTCGAGGAGATGGAAGACGTTCTCTTCGGCACCTCCGGCGGGACCTTCTTACTGGCGGAACATCTCGTTCTGCCAGGACCAAGCTGGTTGGCATTGTTCCAATTTTGCGATATAGTCGTCTGTAGATTGTGCGGCGTCGACGGCGATGTACATGGTGTTCGCAGCAAGTCTCTCGGCGGCGTCTCTTGTCTCAGTCCGCACAAGGCTTCCTGCGTTGGAAATGGAAATCGTGTCTTTGCATCAAATTAAGGCGATAAAAACGAGATATAGCGTTGTAACAAATTATTATATCGCGTTCATTTTACGATGTAATTGATCGTCCGCCGAGTGTTCCTTTGCCATTTAACGGTGCCCGTTTACGTTTATCGACACTCACCTGTGGATTGTAGTAATGGATACTGGAGCCGCTCTCCTGGGAGCTCGACTCCCAGCAGGGACTCGGTGGTAATTGCTGATGTCGGTTGCACGGGCTGGGCGCCAATGAGGGCGTGTGTCTACCGCTCTGATGCAAATTATGGTTTGTGTGCTGATGGCCGCTGATCTGAACCTCGCATCTACCGCTCTGACTCCTCGGTATAGGCGATTGCGAGTTGTCCACGTGCCGCCTCTCCCTGAGAGACATGCTTCGGATCGGCATCGGTCTGTTAGATTCGCAGCCAATTTAGCGCGATAAATATTTTTGTAACGCTCTGACGGAAGTACGTCCGCGCGGAGATCCACGTCTCGACTTACCTGTTAGCGGACTGCGCCTGCTGAATGTATATCTGGCTGTGATAAACCATTCTCTCGTGATCGTTGAGGTTGCCCGAGCGATCGGTCGCCGCTTCCTGAAGCTTCCTGCTCAATCGTTTCTCCGCCTTGGCCATCGCCGTGATCGCCGCGAACTTCTTCAGCAACGTGTACCTCCGAAAGGCGCGTTGAATCGTCAACGCCGCGTTCCGCGCCTTCACGCCGCCGTACTTCCGCTCCAGCATCTCGATCTGCTTGTCAAGTAGATCCTGCGACAGCTCGTATCTGTAACGAAACGAAACCACGCAATTTTTTTAACTGCCCTCTGAATCATTCTCCTGGCTACGATCCACAATACGATTTTTCATCCGCACGTGAATCATTACAGTTCCGCGTATCTGTTGTTCGTTCGCGGTCGCGTAATAAGAAAGAGAACGTGTGTATAAGATTACGATCACTTACGCGGTCTGCAGTCGACACCGCTTGAGCACATCGCCGTTGCGAACCGAGCCCTTCTTAAGGTGGCTCTGCTGATACCCGCCGGACTGTGGTTGCCCGCCGAATCCCTGCACCATGGTGCCGTAGCTCTGCGGCTGCGAGTAGCCCGTCGCGTTGTGCGAGTAGACCTGCACACCCGCGGCAGGATACGGAGGCCCGTGCGCGTAATTCTGATTCTGCATGTAGGACTGGCCGGTGATGTACGACGTCGTCGACAGGGACGTCTGGCTGCCGGACGAGTACGCGCCGTGCATGCTGTTGCCGTGGATCTGGCTAGCGGCCGTGCTGCTGTGCGACGTCAAGGGTCTCTCCACCTTCGTCGGGAAGCTGCAAAAGAAGACGTATACGTAATTAATTTTTTGCTCGGGAAAGACGTTGAGAAGTTACTTCCTAAACTCAGGTTGTTAATGGCTTCTGCATCCTCCAATTGTTAAGTGCTTTTCTAATAAATCGCCTCGTAGAGGCGAGTATTGGATATGACAAAATCGTGGAGGATCATCGACAGGAAAAAAAAAAAAAAAACACCGAACGAATAAAATCTCGAATGAAGAGATTTCTATCTCTAGATTTTCGATTTAGTTTCTCGTCATCCTTTCGATGGTACCACTACAATTTATATAAGACAGCCTGTACAAAGAGAAACACTATGCGGCAAAGATCCCCGTACGGGGATAATTGAAATCAGATAAACGACATCGTATCGCGCCCCTATTCACGCGACTGCAACGCCAGGTGTCTTCAATTATTTAGACAGACGCGTACATGCGACGTATACGCGGATCGTAAGAATAAAGAGGACGCACCCCCTGAAGTGGTAAACGCAAATGATCATGTTGCTTCCGTGAACTCGGACGACTTTCCACGTGTATCGAATTGCGCGATCTATCTTCGTCTATCTATGATGCGGTGTGGTTGCGTGCCACGGACACGTCCTCGATGCAGCAGCGGCTCGCTCTTGCGCGCAATTACACCACGCGATTGCGCCACGGTACTGTTTTCTTCTCTCGCGAAGAACGAGGCCCGCGCGCGTCTCCTCGCGTGTCGACCACCTTGAGCACCGAAGACGAACTGACGCGATGGTGGAGCGTGGAGGAGCAGCTGGGCCCTTCTCGAGGCCCGCTTTTTTCGGATTGGAACAAGAAATCCCTGAAAGGACGAGAGGGGTATATGAGCCCTCTTCCCCCCCC
>NW_012028691.1:540293-585133 GCF_000956235.1 Wasmannia auropunctata | reverse complement strand
GGGATGCCACAAAGGTGCGTATTATACGCCCGTATATCTCCGACGTATCCTCGGCCGGTGTGCATCTGGCAGGTGCACGCGTCGCGGCGCGATAGCAGCATTCGGCGACGCGGTGTATCTGGCCGTGACACTCAACCTTCCACGGCGGAGACCGCTTCTTACGCAATGCCCGTCAATTAAACTGACTTACGTAAGGATCCGACATAACTTAAGCAAATGAACGTATGACAAATGAATATGCGCCGTCGAACAGATGAAACGTGAGGAAGGAGTGACTGCGACCGAGATTTGCGAGGAGGCGATTCACGATTCGTCCCACTCTCGCGAGAGCGAAGACATCCTTCCTTAAAGAGAGATGAATGAATACTCGATTATAAGAAAATTCTGCGGTGATACACGCCGGAGAAATAACGATGAAACGTATCTGCGTGTATAGGTATAGTCTGGTAGAAGACTCGTATTACTAGACAATTAAAATTGGAGCGTGGTCGAGAAATCGATGCACGATGGTACCGCCGGCTCCGCTATAAAATGCACCGCTCTCGTAAGCCGAACCATATTTCCCTGCCGTAATCAGTGCGTGTACCATTAAATGTTATACGATAATGTGGTGTTGAAACAATATAAATGCGGCGTCTTAATAATAAAAATGCGGCGGGTAACGCAGAAGCAACACGTAACCGCGCATGTAACTTGTCGATTTCGACGAGTTCTGAAACACTTATCTTAATTTGGAATTGATGCTTAGAAACGGGAGTAGTACTCTCATCGCAATTGCAAATTAAATCACTTTCTTCGATTTATTAGCATCTATTTCCCGAATTACATGTATTTCTCTGTAATAGATTATATCCTTTTAAATTAGTCTGAAGTTCAGAAGCTTCAATAAAAACATTACGCGTCCTGCGTGAGAGTGGAAGTTCTCTGGGCACAAAGGAAGAAAGCGTATCAGCATAACTTTTCAGGGGAAGGGATATATTAAACATCATTACCTGCTATCTGGAATAAATTTGATTACATATCGGGCTTTTGCAAAATCAGTTGTGAAACTTAAATGCAAACGTTGGAAAGTCTTCGGAAGCGTCTGCTTCCCGGAGAAGAGGGAGCACGTTCGCGATGTAACGTAACGTTAAAACCTCCCGGGAAAAGGAACACGCCCGACATCGTAGTTGCGTGGAAGTTGAAAGTGGATCGATATTTTTTTATCAATCGTACTTTCACGAATTGGTTTTAGCTCTTCGGGGAGAACATCGGGCGGGCTCCGTATAGGAGCAGAGCACGTCGCCAGAGAGATCGAGACGCAAGTCGAGATCCTGCACATGTAAAGGAAAATAAACGCGAGGGACGGTGTGGCATTAGAGCTTCCCCAGAGAAGAGGGAGGAGGTGGTGGAGGAGAACATCTGCTTCATCGTCGGGCTGCCTGCGACTCGCGTGCCACAAACGGGCGCGTGCTATCCGGAGCCTCCCCGACACGGCTTCGCAGAAGCGGCACGGGACCCGGCCGCCTGCCTGCCGTGCCGATGCGCGTCCCGGCACGCACCTGGCTCGATGTTTT
Organism: Wasmannia auropunctata; assembly: GCF_000956235.1. NCBI lineage: Eukaryota > Metazoa > Arthropoda > Insecta > Hymenoptera > Formicidae > Wasmannia > Wasmannia auropunctata. The sequence continues at coordinate 583,577 of NW_012028691.1, read as the reverse complement.
TTCTTTGGGGAAGATACCACGGGCGGCCAAATGCGCGGCTGGCTTCTTTCCTGCCCCCCTTTCTTTTCAAGAGGTGCTTCTCAGCGGTCTACATAAGTACTTAGTCCTTATTTGATCCACCGAAAAGATTGCTTAAGAAAGTATTAGATTATTTAAGAAAAATTCATGTATATATTTTTTCCCTATATCTCTTTTATGTAAAATGAGAAAAAAAAAGGAAAGCAAAGAGAGACTTTTCAGTCGATTTGATTTTATTATACAAATATGTCAAGGAACGAATAGGCAAGTCAAATTATATTTAATCGCAAATGTTAACACGATAAAATATCTTAATAAAACGTGCTTTTGGACGAAATATTCTGCAAGCATTCAATGACATTACGAAAATGCGATAGGACTGGGTGAGAATCACTTTCCAGATACAAATCCCAAATTAAATGGAGATAAAATTATCCTTTGTAAGTACGTTTAGAGTCATATTTTATTCATGTTTCCTATATTTGTAACGTAATATTGCGTGACATTTTATTTTAAATTTTTGATAATCGCGCAAATGATTATTGTAGTGTTACAGCGTTATATTATATTTAACTCGTTAAATCTATAAATGCAGTTGCACGAGACAATGTCGCAGTATCCCTATAAATGCAGTTGCGTAAGAGAATGTCGCAGTATCCCCGGATCGCGCATGAATACGTAAATTAAGGATTATCGGTGCATTTGACGGTGACGATAACGATATACGACGCATTTACAATTTAGTCGAGTTTCACCAAGTTGAAAGCAATAGACGCGTAGCATCTCGTTAACTTCTTTTAACATGTAACTTGATATATCCTCGAAGTACATGCAAACGTCCTTTGTTTCTGATGAAGAGAGAATTGAATTACCGTGTAGTTGATAGCTTACGTTCATTATCATTGGCCTAAATGCGCACAATATAAGCCATTTGCATATTGCCAATTCCCCGGATGGCGGATGACACATTCGCCATATCACATTCGCTTTACGAATTAACCGCGCTAATTGCACGATGCGTATGTGTATATGTATATTTCGCTTTTTTTTTTACATATATATGTATATATACATATGTATGTAAAGAGAAATGCGAAAATGCGTGCATGAAATGAAAATGTTTTGTCATGAATTATTCAATCACAGAGCTTTGGACGTAAGTGACGACAGTTTGATAAAAGCGTCGGCTCTCTCGCGATCAATTACGATGTGGAAATCAGCTGACAAGCTCATTTCCACGAAGACTCTCGACGAGAGGCGCGTTTAAGGACGTCTTTGCTCTACTTATGCGACGCCTCGGCAGATGCAGATGCATAGAGGATTTGCGCAAGTGTCCATCGCTCCTGTCAATTACGCCTAACGTCGCTTATTCACGGCACGCAGTTACGGCACATTTTATCAGAGTGATACTAATAAACTCCGCAACGTGCGACGCGCAAACTCACGCAAAAATCGCTTCGAGAAGAATCTTAATCCCATTCGTACGACTTGACAGGCATCAAGATATAAGCAAAACATTTTCTTGATAGATAGGTATTTTCCGATATTACGGTACTTTGCACGGGAGAGATGTATGCTTTGCAGAAATGATTTTCAGGACATAAATAAAAAGGTAGGAATAAGAAATAAATATAAGAAGTATATAAACATGAAAAATAAGAATATGTACATAAATGAAAAGAAAAAGCAGATTTCAGAAAAATCAACTACACTCCATCGCCTTCTGTTCGGGACCGTAAATAAAAATTTAAACGTATACGATACGTTATTAGCGGCGATATTTGCTGCGATTTTCGGCACGTAACACCAAGAGGATTAAGTCGTGGTAAGGTAAGTGTGCTATGAGGTGCACCGTACGGAGAAAAAGTCTGTGTACACGATGTCTCGAATTCATTACAGAAATTATTAAAGCGTACTCCATTATTGCAACCGCTGCTCGCGCGCCGCCGTGGACTAATTATCATCGAGCAATTAACAACCGTTGATTGCCATTACCGGCGTAGGTGCGCGAGCGCGCACGCTTGCGCGAGCATCGGGCGATCCTACCTTCTACCTGAAATAATTTTGCTCTCTACCAGCAGCAGCCGCGTGAGCGTATGCGTGATGCTATTCGTGTGCGTGTGCCTGCGATGTAGTCCCGTCCGTGTGTTAGAGAGGAAGAGGCGAGGAGAGATGATGCCGCTTTAGAGAGATTACGTTTCCTCCACTATGATAATTACATTCGTGCGAATCTCGTCGAGATAGCGCCGGTAGGATGTTAGCCTCGCTGATGTAGTTTCCTTTTCTTCGATAGAATTTGTCTATTTCCTTCCGTTTACATACATATTCGCACGCGTTTCTATAGTACAGATTCACGATACGCTTAATGAATTAGAGAAATTTGCAGATTTCGTAAAGTATAGAGAAGTTAACAAAAGCATCTCTTAAAAGTCGTAATAGTAGACATAATTGAGGAGCTATTTTTGAAGCGTCTTACACCCATATTAAAAAAAAAATGAAAATAACGCATGCTAAAGCTTCTAGAGTTACATTTTAAAAAAATATCGGTTTAAGACGATTCGTAAAGATTAGTTTTCCGATTACACTTTTACGAGTAGCGTTTTGTAACGTATAGAAATAAAAGTTCCTATGGAATGTGTATTCGATTCCATCGTTCGATTATAAGTGATAAGCGTCATCCATCGAATTCAAACAGGTCGTTAGTGATTTTGGGTAAAATAGAAATAATAAATAGGTACCGATTGATGAACGACGTCGGCGTGGAGTAACCCAACTGAAGACGCGATCTGACGACCTTCTCCTGAACGGTCACCATCCTCGAGCTTCGCGAACTTTGGTGCACTCTGGTGGTACGTATCACTTGATAGCACTGGTGCTGAGTCTGGGGTGAGCAGACCGTCACCCTGTCACTGCGTGGCTCGATCATCGTGTACGTGATCATCACTGTCCGTCACGTGTAAGTGTTCACCGTTCCGGGATGCGAGTCCCGCTTCGATTCGAGCCCATCGTCGCGTTCTTCGCGCACACAGCGTCACGTTTTAATTCAATTAGTAAATAATATTCGCGGGAATTACCACAGTATTCTTTGGTTAACTGGCAGAAGGAATCACGTTAGAGAAGATACGCCTCGGTATCCAACGGACCTAAATCCGATTAAAGCAGAAACCCGTTATATCTCGGTCGGTTGTGGCACAAATTAAGGAAAAGATTTTCAGCGTTAACGTAATATCCTGTGTGCTGCGTTTACTCGAAGTTATTTATATCCTATATATATTACGGACGTAAAATAAAATCGGAGAGAATTGTGATCTTAAATGGCAGATAATTGCTGATGAGTTAAAATCTTTTATTCAGCTGTTTATTCAATTACGTCGTCATAATTGTCATGGAAATTTAGGTCAGTAAGTTAATAATTTATCAAAGCACATCTCTCTCGGATTGCTCCTTTTTAATAAGTAATAATTTTTGTAATCTAAATTTGGTTCTCGAGCACGGAGATACCACCTGAATTTCATTTGGATTTAACTTCAACGTTTGACACTAAGTAATTGGGTTAACTATTACTGAGCTACTCTCGGCGGCGATCAATAGTGTCGTTTTCACTCGTCCGCCTTTTCCGGTTGATTCACGGACAATCGTTAAAACTTTCTAACGATATTTGATTAATATGCGTAACAGTAAGTGTATCACGGTATACGATATCTACGTGCGATGTATTTATCAATAATCTCTCTTTAATGAAAGTATGTTTATTATATGTGTATTTACGCGTGAAGATCCTCAATTACGTACAAAAATAAATATGAAAAATATATATGTATATAATTACATATATATTTTCTCGATTTAATCGCGCAGAGAGTACCTTTTCTTAATGCACGGCTGAATAACCAACAGGGATGAAATCAAGTTACCTCAATAAAAATTAAATCTCGTTCTCAGCGGTCGAAATGTCTTTAATAAATTTTAAAAAATTACGAATTTTTCCGATTAAGTTTTATTTAGATTTTTATGAATTTTTATTTTATTTTGTAATGTATATTATATATAAATGCAAAAATAAAAATTTGAAAATGCAATGACGTTCCTATTGTCGCGCTTAACATTCTCACAACAACGGAATTTATGAACAATCGCACGATCGATTGTCATGAATAATATAATAACACTTATTGTTTCGCGCGAACGTCGAAAGCCGGATTCAGCAAAATGAGGTTTGCGGAATCGAGATAAACTGAAATTTCCGCGGTATTAATGCGTAATTAATTTATGATCGATGCAAAATGCGACGTGCCCGACGGGTACCGTTTGTTGTTCGTCTTCGGCCTGGCTCGTATCGGGGACGCACGTACGAAAAAGTCAAAGACGGCGAATAATAATGAGCACAGAAATCCTTCGTGCAAACGAGACCGCACGTGAAACGTCTTTAACGGCGGTGACATACAGCGAAACAAGTCGCCTTTACAACGCGACTCTCCGAAACTCCGTGCGGTGCATACTCGTCGCGCAGCTCGTTAACGCGATCCACTTTGCTCTCTTTTGTGCAGCGGAAAACTTGTCTCGACCTCTCCCCCTGAGGTTGGCCCAGTAGACAACCGCGACGAAATTGATCAAATTAATCCAACCGACGACAATGGCGGAACCTCCACCGGATGTCGCTCGTCGAATTGATCCAAGAAGGAGCAGGAGGGGCCCGTTGAATATATTGCGCCCAATCGAATCAATTCGGGATTTCCATTCACACACACGAGATTCGACGCCACGAGGAATGTGCACTTTTCGCGTTTATCGCGATTCAATTTCACAGTTACGACACCAGACTGCAGGAGGAGGAGGAAACGAGCAACGGAGCGGCGCCACGGTTTTCCACGTCGAGCGATCGCCCCGGCGCGAAACGAGAAAAAAAAGGGACAATAAAAATACCTTGACGGACCGGCGAGCACGTTGATTCACAATCGTCAACTACACCCGTTCTGTTTGCCGTTAGCTTCGATACCATAATGGAACTGTCAAAGTCGAATGAAAGGTGGGGCGGCGGCCTCCCACCGGCGGCGCGGCGATTTCAACGGCCCCGCCGCGCATATACATTGTTATACGCTCGTCTCGATGCTGCTACCGCTCGGAAATACAGGTCAATTCACTCTGACCGTGCGCAATCGTCTCGCGTGTGTGTATATATATATATATGTATGTATTTCTGAATCTACGTTAAAAAGAGGAGAGTTACGCCGAGACGGGACCGCGGGATGAGAGGTCGTTGCACCCACGAGGGGGAGATCCACTTTAACGCGTGGCGGGAAGGAAGCCCGATCGATTTATGGTGTACAAACGATTTCCAATCGCGATCTCAATTGCGCTCGCGCCGATTGATCCGAGTTAATCCTTCGTACCTGTATATTTCCGCGGGACAGAACTTTCGATTTGTGTTAAGAACCGAAGCGCGCGGCGATAAAAGCAATTCGAGAGATGCGGTGGAATACGCTTTCTGAAAAAAAAAACTTTCGAAAGAAATTAAAACGTCTCGCGGGGACATCCGTTGCACTTTCGTATTGTCTAATTACTGACAAATTAATCAGAAAGAAATACAACAAAAGCCAGAAATATCGTGCAGAAAAAAACAAAAACGCGAAATACGGTCGCGTCCGCGCGTTTTAATTGAACGCTTGTATCCCTCTTTACGTATTGACGATAGATTTATCCCTGTTTGAATGGTACGCGCGCTTGAATCGTATCGCCGCACACAGCTGAACTGTAAATAGAAAAATAATAGCGCACAACAGGTATATCCGCGTACTAGCGGCTGTGTACTTTCACGTATGTTAATGTCGACGTGATAGGGATTTCGCGTCAATACGGCGACAGTTTCAACGGGCGCGCGTGTTCCAGTTTTAATTTCGCATCGCCTGTGTGCGGGCTGTTGTTTTTTTTCCTCCTCCGGTCTGTTGAAGAGCACGCAAGCGTAATGTAGCGCTTCGAGCAACATCGAGATGGTAATATCCGCGGTTGCGTACCCGCCCGAGTATACTTTTTTCAAGGGTGGTCCGTCAAGCGAGATTTTGTGCAGTTAAAATCTAGATCCGACTCTACATTTTCGGTTTTCCATCCACTCAGCAATCTAGTTCAAAAAATATGATTAATCGCAATGTCGAAATGCCATCATACTCTAGAAAGGATAAATACATGACAGCATCTTTCGCGGATACATGTTTTTGACGCGACATGCTATATATTTCTCGATCTCGCGAGATTAAAAAATTCGTTCCGACTTTTACGTCACGATTGCAATAACTCTTCAACAACACATTTAATTTCTCACGTAGAAACGATTAAAGTCGTAAGGATGATTAAAGTATTTTCACTTCACACGGCCGCAATATTCACGAGTGGCGTTCGAAAACGCCTCAACGGAATTACCTCCGACAAAACCGAGCGCCGCGGATAAAACGGATTCGATTTTCTCTAACAATTTTCCCTGACACTCTTTAACTCTCGCGCACAATTTGCCGGATATATCTTTTGCACGTGCGAATGCGCGAAGAGCAAACATCGAATTCACACGCGGATACGACTTCATCTTTTCCTCGCGAATCGGACACTAGTCTCGCGGCGGCGCGCGGTGCGGCGCGGCGTCATGCGCGAACGGCCTATACGTATATACGAGAGCGCGGACACGTTCCGAGATCCTCAATTTGCCTGTGGCAAAAGTAAAAGTTAGCGATCGGGAGAAAGCTCCGGTCGAGCGTACGCTCCGCGGAACGGAGAGCTAGACGCGGGCGACCGGTGGTGGGACCGGTCTAGGCGCACAAATTGCAAGTGGCAAAGGTTACGAATGATTTTCTGCGGAAAGCAGAACCCTCCCGCGAGCGAGTCCGCCGGGGAAGGAAGAATCGAGAGTAAGCGTGCGAAAGCAACCCGGTACGATGAACGAAAGAGGACTCTTCTTCCTTTTTTTCCCCCCCCTTTTCGCTTGTATACCAAGTTCCAAAAGTGGCACTTCGTCGACAGAGAATGAGTTAGGCATCGGTCCCCGCGAGCATTTTTCACAATTTGAACAGTTGTAACGAGAGAGCCCTAGTAACGGCGTACAAGTTCGCTTCGGCGAAACGTCACACTCTAATAATAAGTTCACGTCGGCATACTATCGGGTACACGCGTTAGGATAATAAGTTGCGCGCACGCGAGTCAAGAAAGCCGCGCAATTCTTTTTGCACATTCCTTTATTATCCGCTTTTCTCGTTCCCTAATGACACGGTGAGGCTATTCCCCCGACCGACGTGTAATGAAGAATAGCGGGAGCGTACCGATACAACCGCGCCGCGTGGAAGCCGCGAGCGGATTTCTTCTAACTGGCACGTGTAGTGTGAGATTTGTTCAGTATTAGCGAACAAAAGTGTTATGGTGTACGGTGAAATACAAATAATCCCGCGCATCCTCTCTCGCGTCGAAATTACGTGTTTTAAATACATTAACCTCGAATTCAAATCACGCCGAGATATTATCACAGGAAAATTACGCATAAGGAATCCTTTCAACATTAGATAAAAAACTGGTGATTCTCGTCTCAAAATCTTTAACTTTTTGAATTCTATTAAATTTTTAATAGAACCATAACAGCGTTGCTATGCAAACTATTTTTATTCTACTGACCAAAGTATTTTTATCTTCCTAAATTGAATGAAAACTTTTTTTACAGCGCGTGTCAATCAACGAGAGAGAGAGAGAGAGAGAGAGAGAGAGAGAGAATTTCTCTCTCGAAACGCACTCGCCGGAAAAGGTTTTCCCCATGTCCCTTCGCACGCGAGAACGTGATGTAGTTCGACCAATTTTATTTTCGCATACCTACACACGTGCGCGCGCGTGCGAATTCTCGGTTGACTAAACGCGGGCGAAAATGTCCGGTTCTGGATAACGGTCCGTAAAATGTAACGTGTAGGAAATGCACGGTCGCGCGGTTTTCATTTGGTATCGTCGGAAGGATAAATTTATCTTCGAAATCCGGAGAAAACGTGTGGATCGGATACCCTTCCCTCGGGGAAATGTGCCAAGACGTTCGAGTGAATAATAAAACGGGTAGTGAACGGGCTATCGATTTCTGGAAAGACTTTTCCTCGCGGTTGAGGAGCGCCGAAGATGGTGCTTTGAATTACGAGAAAAGTATCTCCCCGCTTTCAGATTCGCCGAACATTTTGCCACGCAATTTAACGATGTATAAGCTGTCAAAATGCATGTCTAATTTAATTAACACAATTAACTAGCTTGCAGAAATTAATTTCAAAATATGTTCGTTATAATAATTGTATTATGTATTGTTTTCAGAGTGTATTTAACAATATTTAATTTTTTAATTATTCTGGTGTATATAGGTATGATCTTCGTTCGTTTTAGCTGCGTTTTACTTTCCCTATGTAGAATAAAAACAAGGATGTATATTTAGATTTCCGCGAAGACTTACTCACAACAGTAAAAACGAGAAGCAAGAGATGGGAAAAAACCCGAGTAGAGCCGAAAATTAAGTGCGAGATTCCGTGTGGAATAAGGCGAGTTATATACAATACATCTGCACGCTTCCTCCGCTGTCGTATGGAAGTCTCTTGCATTTTTCAAGCACAGTTAGCGAACTCGCTTGCGTAGGACGGCGTGGCCGAAAGCGCGCCAGGCTCGATTATCCCGATATCATTGTATCCCGCGAGTTTTGTTCTCACGCGAAAAAGGAAGAGAGGGGAGGAGGGGTACGGAGCGGCCGGGAAATGGCGTCACTCGCGCTCCCACACACGCGGCAATTCCGCATGCTCGTGTGCACTCTCTTGAGCGACTAGATATCAAGCGAATGGTATTAACGGTACCGGCAATACTATTCGCACTACGTGCCTGGTGCCCCACGTGCTCGATGCGTGTGCACAAGAGATGCTGTTAACATAGTTATCGCGCTCGTACGTCGCCCCAGCGAGTTCCTTTCCCGATGATGTACATGCCCGCGATGTCGAACGTATCTTCGGAGCTTCGAGAAGTCGATATCATTCCCGCGTGTATATCTCGGCGACGCACGCGAGATATACTGCCGATCGGACAGTCGCTTACACGACGACGTCAGAGAACGAAGGAAGGTCAGCTACTCGTCACAGATGCATAATTCCCCGATTAACGATCACCGAAGGGAGACTTCGGCGCGACCGTAGAGTATTTTTATCAGCGCGGTCGGACAGACAGAATCTCTCAATAAAGGGGCGCAAAGGCTAATACAAAACGATAAATAACAGTACAAAAAATTTAAGCAAATTTAATTTTTGCAAGATTTAATGACATTATTCTCCTATTTACAATCACCATTAAGGTCTCATTATATTATTTAATACACTGCAGATATTCGTGTATCCGATGAAACGACCGTGTTCACCACTACAAATCAGTCGATTTGTAACTTTCGACAATCACGTACCGATTCTCTTATTTTCTCTATACAATCATTTTATTAGAATAAGAAAAACTAGTACAATTTCTTCAAGAAATAAGAAATACTAAGAAATATAACATTATATTCGTATAATAAAAAAATTAATCGATTCATCGAGCAAATCTTGAGAAAGATTTAAATTACCGAATTTTATTCCGCGAGTTATATATAAGTCTGAATTATACGTTTCTTCTCGTTGTTGCGTGGCAGACACGTGAAAAGTCCTATTTACGCGCCATTTGTTAATTTCACGTCAAGATATTCCATTGCCAAGCTGAATGGTATCTATTTTTGTATTATTTCTCCTACGCATTGTTACTATTCAATAATAAAACGCGCGGACACTTTTCCATTAACGCGCAACAGCGTCAGCGTCTGACGGCGCCGCGCATGCATGTCGATGCACTCGCGATTGATTTAAACGGACAACCGCCGAGGAACGTCACGTATATGCACGCGCGTCGCACACTCGCGCAGCACGCACCCAAATGGGTTACTGCCCAAATTGCTTTCAATGCCGAAACGGAGCGTGCGACGTCGGCGACAGGCGCCGTTTCGTGACGCACACGGCGTGAATTTAATACGTATCATTATCGTAGCGTTATATTGACGGCCTGTATAATATATACGACACGGTCGCGACAGTGGCTTTTGTCGATAGCTTCCCGTTTTTACTGACGCTTTCATCTCACCCGCCGCGCGTCCGCGAATTTGCAATACCTTTATAGAACCCGGAACTGCCGAGAGTAGCTCGCATTTTTCAAGAACAGAAAACCCGGAGAACGTGAAATATTTTATTCAAATCGTCAGCGTCTGGTTCAACTTGATGAAGAAATATGTTAAAGTAGCCATTCAATAATAATTCGTAAATACATATTTATAACGACTAGACAGGCAAATTCCTGCGAAATCGTTGCTTCAGTGTTTTCACTCTTTTACCCCGTATTTTATTTATCTATCAAGAAAACGACTTTCCCTATTAGCCATCATTTTTTATAGATTGTTATGCGATATTTGTGGCTCATTATTATTCTCTATTTAATCAACAGAATTTGAAATCTTTAACATATTTAACATATTTAATTATCTGAAATTCTCAACATACGTATTTCAAGTGAAACTCCTGAAATATTTTATTTTCTCTCCATTTAAAATTCTTGCAGTTTTAATTTAAGATACACATTTAATGTACTTTTATACAAAAAATATTTTAAATTATAAATTTAAGAATTCCTGTTTAATAGGTATTCGTGACGCATTATTATACAATCTTTTCTTGTTTTCCTGTTTAGTATTATTATACAATTTTAATTATTTTCGTTATTTTCAGAGCTCATTATTAAAACTTCATTAAAAATCTTCGAAACCTAAATAAAAACAATTTTTTTAAATATATCTGTATTATTGAAAAGATATTAACTTTAGCATTTAAAAAACTTAATTTAAAAAATAAACACTTTCTTAATGTAGATATTAAAAATCTGTTTTATATTTATAATACAGAAATTAAAAATCTGTTTTATATTTAGATGTGATGAAAATTCTAAATAAAGATTAAAAAAACAATGAGCTAAGAATAATGAAAAAAAAATTCTTTTAAAGTATACATATTCTCTTTTGTTCGTTTCCTTAGATCATTTTGATTTTTATCATTATACATGATTTATATCTCGTTATTCTTTAAATAACAGAGATTATTTTAAACAGACATAAAATTTTTTTTCCCGTTTATACTGTTCTCACGGCCTTAGCATTCTTATCTAGTGTTCTTAATCGGCGTTTTAAACGAAACTCTTTCCTCTTTTTCATCGTCGCGTAGTGACAGCGTGCGATTTTCAGAATGCAGTCGAGTGTAAATACCGTCGTGAAAGCCGTGGCGAGCCGTAGCGACCGACTGAGTGAGAGACAAGTAACTCGCGCTGCCTGCAATGCCTCCCCACCGTTACGATTTTCCGTGTGTATAACGCGAGGTAGAGAGCAAAGCGTCTTAATAGACGCTTCGATCCTTTTGATCTCTCTGTCGTCGTTGATTCAGTGACCTTCTTTAAACACCGAGGATCACGGTCAGTCGCGATGGTGCCGCGACTTTCGCGGCAGAAGACACTCTTGCCGCGCCGCGCGCGCGGAGCCGATTTCTTTTTTTTTCCTCCTTCGTCGTTATTGTACCCGATTGTGCAACTCGGCAACAACACCTTGCCGCGTAAGAGCCAATCGCGCAGGTAAACGACGCACCGCGGCGCACCGTCAATTTTACCGCGTGATGATTCAGCGCGCTTTTTAAGGCGCACCGATACGGTAACTGCCGATAAGGCGCACACGTCTTTCGTTTATTCCACTGACATCATATCCCGTAAGCAAGTTCCGCCTGGTTAGTCGTAAAGATTGCGACGGGAGGCACATCGTGGCGGCCGTTCGGAAAAATCGCGAAGTGATTCGCCCGCGATTATGTTATTCCGCCACGTCGCTGCGAATCGCGGCACGCGTTTATCGTATCACGCGCAAAGTCCGCGCGAAAAATCCGCGCGTTTTCGCGCACTGTCGCGCTCACCGCACTCTCGTGACATCGTTGACGTTAACGTTAACGCGGGGGCGTTATCGCGCGCGGCGCGTTATCCGCGAGTCGCTTACACTTGTCGCGTCACTCGCGTCCGCCTTCCGAGATATCGCGGCCGATTTGACAGATTACGTAGGACATGTAGAATCCTCTCGTCCCGCGATCCGCGGCGAACGAGCGGCATTCGGAGAGAAACGGTGAAACGTTCACGAGAGGCCGTAAGGCACGCGCGCGCCCGCTCGCTCGCTCGCTCGCCTCGCTCTATCGCGATCCTTCGCGGTTTCAGCTTGACTGAGCCAGCCAGCCAGTCGGCGGCGGGTTGGATGTTCACGTCGAAACCGTCGAGTGGTGATACCCCACCTCGCGCTCCGGCCTCCGCCGCCGCCGATAGACGCAACGTGACGTGACGACGATGACGGATCCGTTCCTGGTGGACGACTAGAACTCACGACGATGTGCCGTTTACGAGCACAGACATGGTCTGTTTGACCACAAAATGGGTCCGCTAATCGATGATATTTCTGCACATTAAAATCTGGCGACGAACGGTACGACCTTCGGCCTGAAAATAGGATCCTCGGAGGCGGTACACCGGGATTAGATCGCGGAATCCGGAATATTTAGCAATTTAATCTATACTGACAGTCTCCTCCTCTTCTCACAAAAATAATTATAGCTTTGAGATATATTTTTCGCATTAACTGGACCGTTGCCTCGGGTTCAGTTTTATTTGGATTGATATCGCAAATCGAATTATATAGCTCTCGATTTTATTCCTGCTTATTTTATCACGCGATCCGATATTTCGACTTGCAAAACACAGCGACGTTTTCTCATTAGCTTTCTCGTCGAGAGATGGTCAACTGGAGAAACTTTCACTCATTGTTACTAACGTTACGCTTCGATTCGCGATCACATTTCAATGCTATTCACAATTGCGATTCGACTATTTGCGACTCATCGATTGGTTCCATCTACAACGTGCGAGTAGCGAGAGAAGTACTTTTATCGTAGTTCAAAGAGCAGGGAAGGAAATCCTTTAACTGTGCAACGAATAAAAATGCCTTCCGATGCAGACAACGGAAATTGTAAGTTATCTCGCGACCGGAATTCGCTACTTTGCCTGCCCGATCCAGACAGATATCGCAGTTTCGTTGCAACACTCGCGCAACGTCGTTCGTTCGTTCTCCCATAATTGTTTCGACGTCAGATACCGCAGAGATGTTATATCGGACAAAAATCCCGATAACGCGACTTCTCACTTCGTGTACCTTACCGCAGAATTTTCGTTCGTTAAAGAATGCTGGGACGTAAAATATTTTTCGGTTAGCGGTTTTCGCGGCGCAACGTAATAACGTGACGGTATTTTACGCGAAAGTAATATAAAACCAACAGATATTTATCGGCTCTTCGTAATAAATATTTGTGTAAATATTTATACTGTAAACATAGAAAGTTTATATTATAAAAAAAAATTAATTTCGTTTTATAATTTATCGCATATGTATAAATCATTCGCGCGAAACGAGAAAATATCGACGCTTGATATTATTAGTGATTTTACCTATCACTGCGAGAATTTTTATGATCATTAATAGTTATCTAACACGATAAGAATTTTATAACGATATAAGATAAGCATTATTTCGCGATTATCGCTATTATCAGCTATTTTTATATACATTTTATTCATCGTTTTTCATAACTATTGAATCTAATAAGGATCTAATATAACACAAGAATATAAGATTTTCAACATGATACAATATTAATATTTCTTGTGATATGACGATAATGTGACTACAAGGATCAGTGACGCAATAAAATTTAATGAAATTTCGCTTGAATATAATTGTCAACCGAACTCCCTTTCCTGCGATTCAAACGGTACAACATTCATCATTTCCTCATCGTTGTATCATAAACAGTTCGCGCCGACGCACGTTGCCCATGTTAAAATATTAAGAGACGTTTTGGTAAGTGCGAATGGTTTATGTCACGTTCCGAGATATATTCGTGAGACATGCGTGCGCGATTTCTCGCACAGAACGTCCGCTTTTCACGTTCGCGAAGTAGAAGAATGTAAAAAGTTCAAAAATTTGCGAAGAGACTCAGATAAAAAAAGTCAGGGAGGCTGTAGTCAGGAAATTTGTAAAACAGATTAAATAAAATGATTATATTATAAATTCAGTTAGAGCTTTTTTTTAAGAACAGAGAATTTTTTTTATTAACATTGACTCGCAATTTTTAAAATTTTAAATTTTATCTTTTTTCTGTTTTGAAAACAAGGCATATGTAAATAAAAAATTATATGTTTTTTTTATTGTAATATAAACTCACTACATTATTCATTAGAATGCAAATAGCTATGATTGATTTTTTTTGTACTATTACGTAAACATTTCCTTTCTCTTTTTAAATCTCAAAAATGGGTGGGACTCGCTCCTTTGATCTCCTCTTATGTCAAAATCGATGACATTTTGGATTTATTCCTGTCTGTCTTCCAAGCGAGGAGTTGACACAGTGTCGCGCGGCCGTCGCTTTATATAACGAGTACCGATTAGCTCGTACCAGGCGGAGACGGTCTGTCATTACACAAGAGGGAGAGAGAGAGAGGAAGAAGGAGGAAAAGAGAGAGAGAGAAGAGAGACGATATCGGGGATATTCCGGAAAACGGAGACGCAAAGGCGGCAGACGGGCCAACGTCTGCATGCGAAGAAGGCTCGAGGGAGGTCGGACGAAGGTGAGGAGAGGCCGGGAACGAAAGAGATCGCGTTCGACTTTCGCTTTAGGCCGGAGTGTCTTCAACATGACGGGAGCGCGCGCTCCGCGTACCGCCGCGCGCCGGTCGCCGGCGCGACCGGCAGGATATAGCCGTGTCTGAATTGCATTTATGCTCGGGTAACTTGCTCGAAACGCTAATATACGCTGCGTTGAAACGGTAACGAGAGGATTAAATGCACAACACCGACGCGATGCGGTGCATCCATTATCGCGAAGAAACGTGAAGAAGAAGAAACCTGCAGAAATGCGCATAAGGCGATTCTCTGTATTGAATATAGTGTTTATCACGTTTTATTTATTAAAGTGTAATGTTAATTCGATAAATTAAAATCATTTAACATCTCGGCAATCATATATACATTATATTATAGTTGTATATCTCATAAATTAATTACACCAACATAAATTATTAATGCAATTTTCTACTTTTGATCGATCTTAAGCTGCTTCTCTCGCAGCATATCCGATCTTAAATCTCTCGGAATTATTTTTTTCTCTCGTCTTTTTGATTCCCGCAAAACTTCGATACGTCGTTATCGCGGGGTCTGAGCGATCCAAACATGCATCGCAATTGACACAACAATGTAGGCAGGATTAATTGAACGACGCGTATTAAATTATGGCAAACAAGTCATTGCCATAAATTGAGATGCGTCGAGATAAGGAGGCAATTTCTCGGGTTTAATGATCGTAAATTTGCGGGTTGCTTCTCCGCCGGTGGATTCGCCGCACGAAATCAGTATTTAGGACTATGGCGCGGGAAACTACTCTCACCGAGAAGCAATCCTTCTCCCTCATACCGTCGCGTCGATCTCGCGCCACCAATGGACTCTCGGGACAAGCGACTTAATACGATCACTTAACCGGTCCAGCGAGAATCGGTTTTCGTCTGCGACCTCATCATCATGATGAGCGTAAACATCGTACGTCGTAACTCTACATTTTAATGCGTTTGCGAACGACGATCCGGAGAAATGATTTTGACGCCTGGTATATAGTACTGGTAACGTGGTGTACCTCTCAGATTTTCTATACGTTATGATTGGTATATGATTTAGATGTGTAGAAACTTCCTGTCGGCAATAAAAACTCGAAAGTCCGATAGGCTGTCCAAGATCCAGATAGGAAATAAACAGCTAATCGTAATGATTCGTTCATAAAAGTAACATCCGTCACGTACGCGTAATTCACTGTGCGCTAGGTTATCCACGCTCACGGTAGTATTCCGTTGCATTCAATCTTTGCTCGCACACAAAGTCCGCACACAGGCAGTGCGTGCAAACTGTGAAAATAAGGCGTTTATTAATCAAATCGCGAAAACGGTTTTGATATTCATCGCAGCCCCACAGTGCAGATAATCAATTTCCTCTGCGGTGCGCGATCAAATAAACGTAGGAAGTTCAAGTACCGGTATAGATAGATGGAAATCGAGGTCGACTACTGGTACGTACCGAGACCGACTCGAGGCAGAAATACATCATTCGCCTAAAGCAACCGGCTCGTCCGCACACGGTAGCGAAGAAATTTATCGGCCCAAAGGCAGGAGAGATTTAAACCCTACACACTGTATTTTGGTGTACACGGACCACACACTGGGTTTCTCAGATGCAGCCGGATATTTTTAATCCCGGTAAAAATGCGTATTCTTCAAAAGGAAAAAAAAACTTTCCATAAGAAAATGCAAGGCACATAAAATTATGAAATTCAAATTTAAATCTAAATTTAAATCTTTGCTATTGTTAATTGCAAAATATAAACATTAAAATATAGAAGTGCCTAAAAAACGACGTGTGAAATTTTCGATTGGAAAATGATCTATTTCTCTCATAGACCCATACGTGTAATTCTAAATTACACCGGCCAGGATTGGAAAAAAATCACATTGTGATGTTGCCCTATTACTTGATGAAGCATCACGAATTCTCACGTACACACGAACCCGTTCGAGTAGGTGAAAGTTATGATAACACAAATTTCTTCCGTCTTTTTTGTGTTATTGATTTCATTCGCCGCTCAAACCGACCACATCCGGGATGTGTTAGACAGCGCGAATGTTATTATTTTTCTCATTAAACACAAGATTCGAGCAAAGTGAATTATCAACTTTCTTCTAATACACCGTCTGTTTACGACGTGTAAGAGTGTTATCGGAGCTATAAACGGATAGGAAGCTTCGGATTTTCTTATTTTCCGCGTACATCATGGAAATGTCAACGTCAATTATGATAACCGTGTAATTATTTATCCCCCGAACGAAGCATCGAACCACGGAAAGTGGCGCTCGTCGCCTTCGCATACTTCTGCTGTCTGATGTGAAAATATTCTCAAGCTGGCTCCAAGTCAACGACGCTTTTAGCTCTTTCCAGCCGACCCGCTCGGCATTTTCTCTTTTGATATTGAAATAGACCACTCAACTGCTTGTTGTACGCGCATCGTTACTCCGCGAGGCAATTAAATAATAATAATAATAATCTGCTAAATTATGCGACAACAATTTTATTTCGTGGGCTGTGAATCTTTTCTCATTCCCCGGTCGAAAATTATAACCGTTTTTGTTGCAAGTAATTAATGCGTGTGATAAAAATACAGTTATGTGAACACAAAGTCAATCCGCTTACAATTAGCATGAATCGAGAAAAAGCGTCTTGTAAAGGGTAATAAGGTTTTCTCGAATGCGTTTTGTGCTGCTGAAACACCTTGCTTTTTTTTTACGCGCTCCACTTAACTCGTGGACCATGAACATATTCAGATATGGCCGCGTCTGCAAATCAACACATTAACGAACAGAATTAATGGCACGTCTATCCGCGTAAGGCGCGCTCCGGTGTATCCGGTGGGATATATACCGTAGAGCGTTGTTCTACTTCTGAAAAATTGAACACGGGAAACGTACGCGCGCGCGTGTACACGCGTAACACGACGAAAAAAAAGCCGTAAGACCTTCCGTCCCGCGATTTACCGCGAACCATTGTTCTCGGCGGATTACAAGCAGTATCGCTATCGCTTTTTCAGGAAGAAGACTGTCTCACTTTCTGCTCTATTATGCACTTCCTATCCGGCACAATGGCGGTTACGATGAGCCCGGGTATAAAGAGCGATTCCCATGGCGTTTAATATCTCTCGTTGCTCGGAAGTTCCTTTAAATACGCGTAATGTCGTTTATGAAGTGCTGCACCGGTGGCTGCAGCTCAATCGAATTACGTGTAATTACTTTAACATTAAATTTGCAAGTCTCGTCAGGAACCAAACTTCACCAAGGCAAGCCTTTAATTCTCTTTACCATGAGATGTAAGCTCGTGGAAAAATTGAAAATTCTTTAATAATTGGTTTACATCTATGTATTAACAATTTTTTACATGCATCTAATACAGAACTGTTTATCGAAACCGTAATTTCCTGCTTGAGATAGACCAGTCGATTCTCGAGTGCGCGGAGCGCCAATTGAATCCGCCGCCGTCGCTGATTCGGTCGCCGATTTTTCGATTCGATCGATTCGCGCAATGTTCGCTCTGACACGTATAAAATAATCCGGTATTTCCAGTAATTCCAGTATCCTTTGACGCGGACCGTTTCGACGCCGCGACTGTTCATACGGTAATGTCTGTGCAGTTACGAGACGTCGATTTTTCGAAAGCGCCGAGGACTCCTCCAGGCGGGAGTCGTCTCGCTTTTTTTCGCGGCTCCTTTTTTTCTCTACGTTAAACTGTACGATAATGCAATATTACGACGCCGCAGTGCATTCGAGAAACAGGCAGATGGAAAGGAGGGAGGAACGACCTTGTCTATAATAGTGCGATAGTTATGGGCTGACCTAGTCTGAGCGTACCATTCACCGATGCAGTTACTTATATAGTTGTATAGCCTTAAGGCGCGCTTACGCCGATCACCGCCGCGAGGATCTCCGCCCCGGAATTATTGTTGCACGTCGATAGCATCACGAGATACGCAACATCCGTTAGCAGTATTGCGTCGAGGTCCTGCTCCTAACGCAACTCTTGGTTTCTTTTTCTTCCTCTTTTTTTTTGACAACTGATTCCTTGGCCTGCAGCTTCGACTCACGATCGGAGCGAAAACACGTCGAGGTACTTATAACTTTCGAGTAATTACGCCGATCGAGGCTAATTCTCAGCCTCGGCTCAAAATGGCGAATAGACGATTCCGCGGGGATATCAAGACGAGTGCCTCGCGCAACGCACGCGCGCGCGTCACGATAACTTCCAATTGTTACGCTTATCACGTGAACTAGAACTTTCGGCCGTAGCTAAATTTAAACGTAAACTTGACATAAAAACTTGAATATCTCGAGCGAATATTGCGACACTTTCAATAATTATCTACACGTGATATTAACCAAGCATTTATAATTATATCGATCCTTATCAATTGAATTTAATTTTAGAAATCGGCAATAATATAAATTTTATGCATACTAGTATTACACGTACGATACGTTTACTAATTAAAAGACTCAATATGGCTGCTCTATATCAATTTTGCTTTCACTTCACGTTTCACACTCACTCGCGCGTATCTAAGTACACTTGAATGCTAAATATGTAAAAGTCCTGGTACCTGTAACGAGCCCTCCTGAAACACACCTTTAGAAAACACATCGAGCAAGACGAAAAACGATATCAACACGACCGAAAAGTGCCAAACGTTCGCGCGTATTGTACGACAATGATCGTGAACAATAGATACTTCGCGGAGCGAAGTTGCATACCATTATCTTATCTCTTTTGTATCATTACGATACGGTCGCGTAGAAAAAAAGAGCCGCCGTGGGCGACCGAATGGGTTTTTCGGCCGATCATTAGGAACATTCAATCAATCAATAGAAATGAAGTGGAAATAATGTCATATTTATTTATAGAACCGACGATACGGTATCTCTTATTATCAATAATACATCCACACACGCGTGATCTCAATCTTCCTTCATATAAATTTATATGACAAAAAACGACGAGAAGAGAGATATGATCAATGTCAATGCTATTTACGAGTGAACGTTTCCTTTCGTTGCTTTATATCCGCTGTACGTAATATTTTCTAACGTTGGTTTCAGAAAATGGAAATTTTAGATTATGGCATACCGTATATATAGCGTCGGTTGATAGCAACGAACCTATAACGTTTTCAGTTGATTACGCCCACAGGTTTCCACCCACTGTGCGGCGCAATCCCGCGACGTTATCGCGCGAGCGCGCGAGCGAAGATTCCGGAAACAATACTTTCCCCCCAAAGCGAAACAACATGACTCCGTTTATTTTTATCTCTCTGTCACCGAACCGTTATCGGCCATATTCCGCCGACGGCAACGGAGCGGGTAATCAACAGCAGATCATCATGTACGAACATCGCATCATGTGCGTGCGTACCGTGACGATGTGCGTGACGTATGGCGACCACATGGGGTGGTGTATATCCTCCTCGTCGGGGCCATAAAGTCCAAACCGATCGATATGCCTCCGAAAGCGCACCCGTAAAACCGCCTTGCGTATATGCTGCCTTTTAACTCGCGCGCGTGAATGTAAGCGTTACAGAAGAAAAAAACGTTGCAAAAAAATACAAAAATAAAAAAAAAGGGAGAGGACATTCAACGGATAGCACGATGCGAGTATCAGCGGCAATAAATTTTCTCGCCGCTCGACGTGCGCGCGTTTCATTTCGCATTTTCGCTGGGGCGAAAATTCAACGTTGAATATTCTGTGCGTCACGTTTGTGACCGGTCACGGCCGGCGACACCCCCATCTGATTTATTCCCGGGAATTTCTAACGTTTCGGAAAATTTCAGGATTCGGATGATCGGCCGTGACCGCGTATTACGCCGCGGTGGACACCCACGCGTCGAGTTATTTGTCGAATCGTACAAATCCCAGGAGCGATCAACAACAAACGACAACAGGCGTTGCCGCCGTCAATTAGGTGAGTCATTTCGATCGAAATTAGCAAAACGTGACGGAATACAAGGCACGTGAGACTCGTGGCCGGGTCGCTATTAAGGAGGGCCCCGGCCGCCAGCCACCGCCGCCAATCGGAGGTAATGGTGAATGATTCAGAAGGGTGGAATCGTAGGGTGCGTAGGGGTCGGCGAAACAAACAGCAAAAATCAATAGTACGGTAACCGGAACAACACCGGTCGCCGAGACGCGGTCTCTCGTGCAGCTACTTAATTCGTACCTGTATTATTTCCGACAGGCGGAACACGGCGCGAAAGTTCCAATTGGTCGCGCTTTACTCTCGTCGCTCGAGTAGCTTCCTCTCGGACAATATTTTAGTAAAGCTTAATTCGAGAGCGGAATATCAAAGGAGTCGATTCTGTCGCGAGTATAAACGAAATGCACAGGCATGCGCGACGCGGCCCCTATATATATATATATATTCCGGAAAATCCGAAGGTACCTAGCTATTGACATTGGCCCTTTTTCGCCGCGCGACAATCCAATTATTTTATCATGCCGCGCTGGAAGGTTCCCGGAGTGCGCCGGAGAACTGGCACGGACTCAAGTTTCACTCAGCGCGCAGTTTCCGCAGAGAGGCACTTACGAAAGATTTGTCACTTAGATTTTCGTTAAAACGAGCGCGCCAGGCCTCCACTGAATTATGTGGTCGATTTTATTTCTTCGCGCTCGGAAGATCTTTCTTCCGGCAGCGAGAACCTCCGTTCGCGTTCATTCTATATTTAAACGAATTTTTTCTCCGATATTTATTTTCAGCCGGAGAACAAGATGGATGTATCATCTGCTTGCGACCGGCCGTGTTGATTGCCTTGAAGAGTTTGCGCAAATTAGAGGCGAATACGCGCGATTAAGCGAGCCAAGTGGCAGAAACGGCCGCGGATGCACGGGCAATTTGGTAATATGGCGACGGCGAACGGTCGCGTGACCATTTGTGGCTCACGCTCGACCCACGTCCAAGAGGCTCGCCTTGATCGGCCGTTCCCTCGGTGTGCCGATCTTACCCACGTGCCCGTAAATGGCGTAGGCGTAAGTAATGTCGTTAAACTATAATGTAATCCACCTTAGGATAACGCGCGCGTAACAAGCGGACTCGAAGGAGAAAAAAAAAGTGTATGTATTAACGAGGCGTCCTATCAAATGGGATATACGGTTTCGCGTGGAAACCGCGTATAGAAAGTATACGGGCTATCTCTCTTCGCTTCGGGACGCCCACTTGAGCAGACCGAGAGAGATCTCTCATGCAGAATTCCGCGCGCGGTCCATCGCGACAGTGATTTTAACGCGTTCACGTGTTGCAGCCGCAGCGTTTGTCATATAATCCGTGATAAATGTCCCGCCGCGCCGTGGTGCACTTGGCGAAAAGTGCGCGCATGCAATGAATCATCTATATCTGCACATTCTTCCGCAGATGGCCTTTTACGAGATGGGTGAGTGAGGGGTGGGAAAGCAATTAAGATTGATCCATCCCGAATGCTTCGGCAAATATCGAGCTGAACACACATAGGTACGAGGCAAATGTATGAAAAAACCGCTGGCGCGTTTCTCGCGAGCCGCGCGCTCCTCCGGAGGGAATGCGAGTAAGCGCCTTGGATTCGTCGCGACAGTCGCGGCGGGAAAGGCGCGATATATATAAAACGTCTGAAAAATGCAAGATTGTCATTTGCGAAATAAGGTCACCGTGTTACATGCACGCCGCATAATTGCAACACCCGGTGCACGTGGCCGGTATAGGTTCGCGCGCACGTCGGTTTATCCGTGGCTGCACGATCCTCCGCCGGTTTAGCACTTTACATTCCAACCGCAAGGTCGCACCACCATTCACAAACCGCTCAGGACATTGCATATATATATAGGTACTGTGCAAATCTGCATCTCTCCGCGGCCGCACTCCCGCGGTGCATACGTGCGTGAGTGCATGCGTGCATGCGTGCGTGCGCTGCGTGGGCGACGAGGGTGTGCGCTCGGTCGGTCTGAATGGCTATTTATTTTCGCAGATATGCGTATATCGTTAACGGGTGATTAACATCAACATGCAGCTCGCGGAAAATCGAGCGTGAATAAATCGCCCGATGAGCGACAGTAATGAATGGCGAGAACATCAGGGATTAAGGGATGTTCATAAATAACTAGAGAAAGAGAGAGAGAGAGAGAGAGAGAGAGAGAGAGAGCCAGAAGATTATTAAATGTTACGTTAAACTCTTGCGGGTATATATATATATCTACCTGTGGCGTTATACCGCTCGGAAGCGCTGGGGCAACTTTCGATCGCAAGACCAAAGTCTATCGTCGTGCCGTGGAAGGGATTATGACGCACAGTCGTTGCACTCGTTATGTCACACGCGTTATACGGGATAATACGACGTTGGGCACGCGCGTGTCGCGTGTGTAACCGCGTACGGATAATATACGCGTGTATACGAACATTCGCGCGCTCGCGAAACAATCTAGAGACGCGGGTCAGAACAGCCCGAGACACAAATTTCGACGTCCAGAGAAATGGAAGACGAGAGACGGAGTGGAAGAGAAGGAGGTGGCGAAGGGCGAAGGGGTGGAGACGGCGTCGCCGGCCGCCGTTTTTCCGCGGTGCGCGTGAATGGGGAAAGTACGACGTGAATCGTTAGAGATGTACTGACGGAGACGCGATATAAAAGGGACGCGAGAAGGCGTCGGGACGCCCGGCGTTCGCCGAGTCTGCGCCGTCACGACGACGTCCCTTTGTCCCCACGAATCTCTCACCTAGCCTCCCTCTCGCTCCTCTTTCACGGTTCCTTTCTCTCTTTCTCTCTCTCTCCTCTTCCTCGCACGCAACGCTCGCAGTCTTTCTCGCGTCGCGACGCCTCGCGTCCGCGTCGCGTCGTTCTGTTGCTCTCTTTCGTTATATACGACAGAGAGAGTCTACGCCTTCTCCTGCTCGAGATGAGAACGGGCGTAGAGGCCTCTTCTCCGCGCCCGTCGCGCCGCGAGAGGCGCGCCGTCATCCCGGAAAGGCTCCCGGGCGCATTAATTGCCGGCTAGACGATACTATCGGGGCGGATTGTAAGACCAATCACGGCGTTCATTGAACACAAAAGCGAGAATCGGAAAGGCACGTAGGCTTCAATGTGAATCCGGAACGTTCGCTACTATATATATACATTGTTGAAAAGTAACGACGGGCTTGAAAAGCGACCGAGGCATGAGAAAACGTATGTTGCAGAGATAAAAATGCAATCGTGCATCGTACGCATAAAAATTTGCATAATTCGCGCATTTTTTTTTTACAGAGCGACGCGAATTTAAGAATTTTGTCCGCTGCATTTCTATGAAAAAAAAAAAGAAAGAAAAAGATCGACAATCCTCAACACTCGCGTGACCAAAGACATTAAAGCACTCGCGTAATTACAACGTCGCTACGAAGAGGACACTCTACCCTTCTCACGACCTTTTTCTCCCTCTCGTCCGTTTCAACCCTGTACAATTCTCAAATTCAAAAGCAACCGCGTCATTTCTGGTGCAACTACAGTAATTTCTGTCCACGTTGAATAAAAGCGAATTGTTAGTTGCTGGCTACAGAGATGAATGCAGCACCGAGAAACAGCAAAGCTGATGTAGACGGAAAATATAGAGATAATACGAAGTAAAATATTTGAAACCTTAACAAAATTTTTAATTATATCAAAGATAGTTCAAACAAAAGGTTAAAATTAAATTTTAAAATAACATTTAAAAAAATGAAAAATGTGTATTTATGTGTGTATATTACTGTATATATAAGTAAATTTTTAATAAATTAATTTTATTAATAATTAATAAATTAATAAATTTTATTAATAAAATGCATATTAAATTATACAATATTTCCATTGGCTTACTTGATGAATATAACAAGACTTGTGCAATACTTTTATGTAACAGACCGCACGCAAAGTGCACGTTAAGTGTTCGATATTAACAAATCTCTCTTTCTCTTCGTGCAGACTCGCGATGCTGTTAATGGAACGAGACAGATCACGTCGGGAAATATCGATTTTGCATCATGTCAATGAAACTGCAAGAATGTTTTCGCACGTTCTATTCAATAACTCTGTCCAACGCACGATATCTAGCTGCAGATAGAAATCTTTCGACGCCTCAGTTCCGCGCGCATTGTATAAACGGTACGCGCGTGCGAGTCTCTTTCTCTCTTCCCCTGCGGAATAACATCGGCGTGTTATAACAATAAACCAGCCGCCGCCGACGACGCGTAATACGACGGCAATAGCCGGCGGAGAATCTGGTGATTTATCACACTTGTCTCTTAGTTTCGTGTGTATCGCGCTATACCATTCCGTGTCAATAGTTCCCGAGTTTGACGCCTCATAAATTACAGGGTGCTCGCCGTGGCGATAGGCGTGGTTTCGTGTACGTGACGATACTTCTTGTCGCAAATCGTGACAATCCCTCTGTTTGTAAAAAGAGCTATCGCGACGCGAGCGTTTCCTCGAAGTATAATATAAAAGAAACAAGCTTTTCAGCGAATCCGCGTGCGCTCTTCAGAGATACGGATAAGTAGCGCAATCTTACTTCTAATTATTTAGATGGACTTTGTGATAGAGGCGAAAGGGAAGTAGTAACGAGATATCCGTGATGACAAGACATGCTGAATATAAAATTTTCATGAAGGAGAAAATGTAACGCTGTGTCACCTGAACGCGCGCTGTCTGTCGAACGCTTCGTTGACAGCTGACATACTTACCGTGCGATTTCGTGCATTCGACGTTGATTGCATTAGATGCGATCGAAGAGAGAGATACGCGGCCGTGTCCTTATAAGTGCTTATCAACCGGTCGTCTCGAAGTCGCCGTCTATATACCGTACTCGGTTAGAACGCCCCAGATTCTAACGTATACACATTCTGCCAGCTATACTCTAACCGAGCCAAAATACTTTCAATCAGTAATCGATACCGGGCAGCTCCGGTGCAATATTTCGGCCAAGCGGCAAACGGCCGCTTTGATACTGCGATCCATTTAGTCCACGCGCGCGCGCGCGCATCTATAACACACACCGGGGCTGTTAACCGGTCCATGTAACCGACTCTATGTACCACGAGAGAAACTACCCTGGATACACCCATCCATGTACCACGAAATAAGAGTAATGCGGTTAAGCTCACTGTGCTTGACCGTGATTCTCTTGCCGCGAGGAAAAATTTAATTAATGTCGAGCGTCTCGTGACGAGACCCAAGACTCGCCGCGGTGAGACTGGTGATGCACATTTTTCGAGCGCGAACCCGCCGATAGCTATATGAACGCGGAGAAGAAGTGAATATATGTCCGGAAAATAGAGAGAGATGTTTATTTATGAAAAATGTGTGTATAGTTGATGCTCTCATCTTGCATATCAAATATTAAACTCAAGAGCCACATAAATACAAGAGCAATGTGCTGCATAATGCAACAACTATATAAATGTAATATATGTACGTATCTTCCTGAAGCGGATCTCGGGATCCGACGTTATTAGAAGTCTGTGCATTATGCAGACGCCTGGCATGCATGTGCGTGTGTGTGAAATTTAGTTCAGAAAGGGCGGACCGAAGAGCAACGAATTGTGCCCCATTTCCATATTTAAATCACCGTCCATCTCAGACAGTCGGCGAGACGCACATCGAATGTCTGTATATAGTCACGGTGGTAGCCGGGAAATCGGTATTAAGCGGTCCATTCTACCGGTTGTCAGTCTCTGTTTCCCCATTGCGGCGATATTGCACGACGATAACTATATTGCGCTGCGCTGCGCGTTACACGCGGATTACGCGGAGAACGCGTGGACGGTGACGTGGAAATTCCCTACGTGTCCGAGTAACATTGTCGGTTCCGCGTCTCGCGCACAATTCGCATTTTTAGTCCTTCATGCATCGATTCTCGCACAGCCCGCTTCCGTTTATCGGCCATTCGGTGGAGAGATACCTTTACACCCCGACTGATGTGGGTTTCGATCGGCACGCGTATACGTTTTATCTCCGCCGAACGCGATGCGCGTGTCTGTACAACACGCTGAAGAGCTACCATACGCTCGCGGAGCGAGCGCGGGTACAAAGGGCCCTAGGAGAGTTTTAAAAGTAGTCACAGGGAAGCTGTGGGATTTAGACTGCCGTTCCGTGTGGTCTATAACGGCTAACTATAGAAGCGTATAAGTGGCTCATTTACGGAGTCCATAAAGAGAAAAAGAGAGAGCTCCGTGGAGTTCGACAATCTCTTCGGAGGACATTCGATCCTCTATTCCCCGGGTATAAAAATAGCAATACCGAATACGGGGAAACTTTTGCAAAATGAGAACGGGCTTCCCTTGAACTCTCGATTCGCTCGCGCGGCACGTACGTTTTTGTTTTAACTCGGACGACTCTTTTTTTTAGCTTTCAGGCTGACTGAGCGCCACTGGGCAACTCCAAGGCGACGATTTCACGTACACACGTACCGCGAGATGCGCAACACGCGCCCGCTTCGACACGCACACGACGCGGGGATGCGGTAGTGACAGTAACGGCAGTGACGCTCCGTCGCGTCGCTGCGAGCGACAACCTTGGCCGAAATGCCGAACCTGTTTATCTGGTAATGCGATTTATACAACGCCTACTGAACTAATGCCGCGAGAATTTCCCATTTCTCGCTAAATCAATCTCTTTTTCTCGACCATATTCGTATAGAAGAACAAACTAACTTGAGTCTGATTGTACAGTTCACGGCCGGTTAGTACTTTTAAACATCGGAATTACGGGTAATTTTATCCTTCGCCGTTAAATTATCGATTCTTAAAGATCCTTTGGTTATTTTATCGAAAAGCCTAAAGTTAAATTAAATTTACATAGAATCTTGAGCAGAATTAAATTTTTTGTGACACAGAAATTAATTTTTTAGATGTATATAAATTTCATAGAACCAATAAAGAGAAGAATTACGACCGCGATCATTATTGCGTCGAAAGTAAAAAACTTTGTTAATTAAGATAAAAAAAATCTCCAAGAAGAAACGACGAGCGATAATCCTGCATTTGAAGCTTTATATATATTCCGCAAATAGCAGATTTCAGTCAAGTAAAGTGCAATACTTTGTCGCGTGCGGCAGCGACGTGGGATTAAAAGTCCAAAGTCCTCCTCCTTGCATTGGTCCACAGGGAAATAAACTATTTTCGTCGTCGCCGGAGAGAAGTGAAGGAGAGAGAAAGAAAGAAGGAAAACACAGAGAAGCGCCGCGATCCTCTCTCACCAAGCGATGACAATAAAAACATCAGCATTCTCTTTCTGCGTTTTTATTCCTACGCGTACGCATTGCATTAACGATTAGCAATCATTTTGCAATCGTCGATGCTAATCGGCGTCAATTAGTCGCGCAAGGGACGCGGCTAATCGTACCGTTGCATTGGAAACTCGAAATCGAACTTTGGAACCGCCATGAAAAAACCTTGCCACATCCGATAAAGGTGATCGAGAGTCAATAGGTGCTTAAATGTTACTCAATGAAGACAAAAAGAGTAGCAGAGCCGCTCTCGTAGGATGCAATCAGCATCGAAGGACTGCGCAACGAAGAGTCGCATGACTTCAGATGCTATCTTATGATCGTATGTTGAATATAGCTCCAAGCGTTCGCTTAAATAATCACAGCTGTTGCTAAAGTAGTTCGAAAATTAAATGAAATAATCGGAGAAATTAAAGCACATCTCTAAAGAAAATTTTACAGCGCGTAATTTGTCGCCAAAGCAGGAGGATGTTCGCCTCAGGAAAATCTATGACTGCATCTTCAGGAAATATCACGAGAATAGATGTAGAGAAAAAAACTTGTTACCGTTTAGTAAAGGCTCCGAGGGTAAGCGCCGAGACCATCGCTCTAAACATGTTCGTACCAGATGTAAGGAGAGGACACAAGAGCGTTATAAGACAGAAGCGCTCGCCGCGCTTCTTGGAAGCATAAATCTCTTTTCGACCGTGTATCACGTTTTTCCGAGCCGTGACCAAGTCGATTTTTTTCCGCCGCAGATGAGGAAACGTATATGGCTGTTCGCCTGTGCGATCGCGCACGTCGAAAAAAACGAAAAACTGCAGAAGAGGCGTTTAAATCCTTGAGCAGTTTCCTCGCGGCGCGTCTCGCTTCAAAACGCATACGCGATGTCGTTATCTCAACTTGAGCAATTTCTTTGGCGTGAAAAAAAATCGCAGCCGCGTATAATCTTCATAAAAAAATTAATTAAAGCAACTCGAGCCGTGACTTGAATAATATTTATAAGTGTCTGCTCGTGTATTATTCAAAATCTCCGTTATGCAATGGAATAGTCATAATTATTTATATCTTTTTTTTTCTTTCCTTTACGAAATAGCGGATATTGTAGAAACTGCATATCTTTTCTCATTTTACGTAATTTCAACCTTGATAAGAATTGACGTCAAACGCGAAAGGGAGAACTCATTTTACAAGCGACACTCGAGGCGAACTGTTTGCACAGCTGATGAAGTTAAGAATAAAATGCGTATAGAGAGAAGGAGCACAATGACGTTAGAAAATGTAATTACTTATCGAATTTCGGAGGGACTTTTATTTCGCGTGCGAGAGTACGCGCGCGCGCGCTCGATAACGTACATGAAAGTCTGACATTCGTCTAAATTCCCGCGACATCGCGGGCGCAATAAATTTCTGGAAACAATGGACACGCCGGATGCGTCGCGAGCGGCCCGCGAATCTGTGTCAAATATCTCTCAACCTCCCGATCGTATACCGGAGGCCAGAAGCAAACTATGTTGCGGGATATATTTGGCGTGACCGGTCGACCTCGCGTCGCGCAGTAACGTCGTAATCGAAACGCTCGCGATCTCTTTTTACGGACGAAGATACGCTATTGAATGTTGCGCGAGTGGTTCTTTTTTTCGCTTCGAGAAACCGTTTTCGGAGGTCTCGAACGGCGCCGACGTCGCGCGGAGAAAGAATACGATCAGGCCACGACGTTCGCGTCACGCGTGTTTGCTCGATTAGCATTTTGCAAAAGAGAGAGAGAGAGAGAGAGAGAGAGAGAGAAAGGCGGTAGTTTCCACGCACGTTGTACCGCGATACCGCTCACAATTGGGCGTGCGCGCGGACGCGAGATAAAGAGCTCACACGAGACTACACGGGAAGTTTCCGAAGTTTCGGGACGGACCGGTTCTGCAACCCAGATGTATTAAATCACGAGCTTAGTAAAGTTAGACGGCTTCAAAGCAGAGATCCCCAGCAGGTCAATAGGATGCCCTCAAGGTCACCGCTTTGGGGACTCTTTTTTGCCGCCAGGCGATCGCTAAGCGCTTAGATCTGCGGCCCGTTGATTTTTGCTCTACCCGTTTAAAAGTCGCGCGCGAAACCGATCTCGTCAGCAGAGAGGCGCGACGCATCGTAACGGTCGTTCAAATATCAAACGGTCGTTTAGCATTCAAAATGATTATAGATATCACATTAAACGCGCGCGCGCGCGCGCGTGAAAGAGAGGGGGGAAGGGAGAAGAGAGATTGTTTGTAGCAAGAGACACGGATGATAGTGTAAGCTTACAACCGTGAATCATTCACCGTCTTTGTTGTTTGTCAATGTTAAAAACAAAGATGAAATGATTCACTGTGTTATACTGTGTCATCTGTGTCATCTCTTGCTAGAAAAAAAAAACACTCACAATATGTATAAGAACGTCGAGAGCAGAGCAGCTACTCTCGAGTGAGGATTACGTTTCTCGTTGAACGGTGTCGAATCGGCGAGCGCATCGGAAGGGAAAGATTACATACCTATCTGTCGCGGTAGAAAGACGCGACGGGGGGGAGCGCAAGGTGCCCCGATATACAATTATCAATTATTATTATTATAGCGTACACCGCGCGTAACAACACGCGTATCGCGCGCGTTTGTTATCCCTCCCACAGGAGGTCTATCTTGTGGGAACGTCTTTACGCGTGTTCGTGCGCGCACTCTTTTTCCAGATGGACGATACGCGCCTGCTGCCTTTACCAGGTCTCGTTGCGTCTACACTACAACACTCCCTACGCAACTCTCACGACAATGCGTTAGGGGAGTACACGCGCTTATAAATGCAGCATACGCATTCGAGTTGTCCTTATTAAGGTATGATGCGGTCTCTTGCAACGTGGTCCGTTTCCTCCTGACGAGCGCTACTTATAACGCTTTTAATTAAGCGCGGCGGCGTATCCGCAGAGAGGAAACAGACGGTGCATAACGCACGACTGTCAACGGGTTGTGAATAGAATTTCTACATTAATTCCATATCACTCGGAAGCCGTGTATGGAGCGGTATGCGATAGCAAATTAAATGTAATATTCGACAAGCAAGTTTCACGATGCGCGTTTTGCCGTTGGAAAGACTCCTTCCCTGGGAAGCGAGGCGGTTAGGAAAACGCGGCTCGGAGAATTAGCTTATATACACCTGGCTGGTAATTAGTTGTATCAATTAAACGTCTCGCCTCGGCGATACTGCAGGTTCCCGGCCGTCGTCAGTTGAACCGTCGCAGGCAAAATTTCTGTCTCTCATCGCTCCGCCAGTCTGGCGTTTTACAAGGTGGGAAAGGAAACGGGAATATAAACCGCGAGCCCGCCGGATAATCATATTCCACGACATTTCGTGTCCGCCACGTATAGTCGAATGAATGCGTATCGCATTAGCGACTAGGCGGTTCGCGCAGCCTCTATCTGTAATTCAATAGCTCGAACACGATGCGAAGTGCTCTACCTATCCTCCCTCCTGCCCCTTCCTCGCCACCCCTCTCCCGTCCGTAAATTATCAATTTATCTGGGCACGCGCTTGCACATTGATAGCGGCGAACAAGCGCGCGAGGATCCTCTCTTTTGCGTACGCTTTAATAACTCACGTTATTGTCACGGTTTCATACGCGCGACAGCGTATTAAATATTCCCTGGGAAACGTCGATGTACAACGTCGATGAAACGAAATGCGCGGCTAAACAGAACGAGTCATCGCGTCATGGTTATTTTCATAATATGACATTAAGCGAATAGTGGGTACCTCAAAAATCGGATAATCGTTTTGTTGCGTGTAGAATCTTCTGATATTTCAAATATTGATAATTTTTTTGTTTTATTAACAATACATATTGTTAAAAAAATCGTCTGAGATATTCGTAATCCCCGGATTAAAATAAGAAAACAAGAACTAAATTTGAAAAGGGAAAAACGGACGCTTTAGCTTCAAATAAATATCGATTTAATGAAATACTGCATTAAGTATTTGAGAGGACATACAATATTAAAATTGAAACAATGAGATGAACGGTAAATTTCTTTGACATTTTCAATTAAAAAAATATTCAATTTCCTCGATCACAAAATTGATCGAGAAAATGTCATTCGAAGGAAATGATGCGTCAGGCGCATTAATTTTGCGCATTAAAAAGCTATATGTAGCGGGAATAGGTATCCGCAGACACACAAATTAATAATCCCATATTCGACGGGAATAGAATCCGAGTTGAAAAAAAATATCCTTCCGTGTGCCTTCATTTTTCTACAATAATTAGAGAAACGAGGAAGAACATGGGAAGAGAGTTTACACGTTTCGCCGGTTTCAACTCTTTCGGTTGATCTACACCCGGCTACTTGTTGAACCAAGGGGGAAAATACTTGACCGACGAGAGAGGCGAGAGAGCTCGCGACGTATGGCAATGCCAGTCGACGTTCGATCGTAATAGGCGGAAACAACGTCGCGAAACAAAAGGGTTAATCCGAGAAACGATATCTCTCTCGTTCTGTGCGTTATACGCCGTGCGAATTGCATCCCTCGCGCTTCGCGATACGATATCCGTCAGACGCGATGGAAAAATTCGCGCGAGAACGCCCTCGCGATATCGCCGGTGCAATATCAATTCCACAATGATTGACATCTGATGGCTTTTTCAGAAGGGGAGAGAAAGCGAGAGAGGAAGGGTAGGAGGGACGTGACTCGCCCGTGACTTGCGGGAGTGAGGGTGAACCACCCCTAGGTAACGTGATTCACGCTGGATTTTCTACGGCGGATCGCGCCGAAAACCGGGAAATAAACGACGACGCGAAACGCGGATAGATCGGCCTGGAAAGTCGACGGGCGAAAAAAAGAAACGCGGCCTAAATGCGCGGGAAAACGCGGGTGGATACGCCCTTTTTCGGTTTCCGCATTTTGCCTGATTCTCTTTCTCTCTCTCTCTCTCGTTCCCGCCGCGAAGGTACAAATAAACAAGAATGTACGTGTTAAGAAGTTACTGTGTTACGCTACAACTTTTTTTTGTACCTCCCATTATTTCATTTGAAAGAGAGAAAATGTGGGTTTTTCCGTGGCACTTACACAGTTACTCGCTCTATCTACTCTATCTCGTTTTAAACGCGAAAAATATAAAAAAATGGGATGAACAGATCTCTCTATTCTCGCCAGTTCTTTACGTTTCCAACACACTTTCGCCACTATCTGCCGGTCTCACCTCAAAAGGCTCGAAACCGCCCGCTGTTTTGCATCGTTCAGATACAAGAGACGTGAGAAATGCGCCAAACCGCGACTATTGATATAAAGAAAAATATATAGACGTAGAATCAGAGAGGAAGGAAAGCACTTTCACGCCGGCAAAAATAAATTTTTTTCTCGCTAGGATCGGAGAGGCCAGGTTTTTCTCAGGCTACGCCGCGTTACACTTTCCGCGTTTAAACAAGGAGTCGCGGGGGGAAAAAGGGCAGGAGGAATTGCTTGAAAAAAAAAGAACAAGTGTACGGGGAGTGCGATTCCTCGT
This sequence comes from Wasmannia auropunctata, assembly GCF_000956235.1. Classification (NCBI taxonomy): domain Eukaryota; kingdom Metazoa; phylum Arthropoda; class Insecta; order Hymenoptera; family Formicidae; genus Wasmannia; species Wasmannia auropunctata. The sequence goes on along the minus strand of NW_012028691.1, from coordinate 550,055 downwards.
TTCTACCTTCTTTCCGACAACGACGTGTGGGAGGAGGAGAAGGAGGCGGCGATCAAAGAGTGGCGAGAGTGAGAGGAAAAGAAAAGAGTTAAGAGCGGGCGCGCGTACCTGTCATCGTGCAGCCGCTTGAGGTCGGTCATCTCGCGCTCGAACTTGAATTTCGACACCTCGCAGAGCAGGGCGTCCCGCTCGCCGACGACATCGGCGAGCTCGCGTTGCAGTCGCTCGATCTCGGCGTACTGGCGGCTGATGAGCTGGTTCTTCTCCTCGAGGATGCTCTCGACGTCCGGCGGCTCCAGGAGGGCGGCCGTCGCCGGCGCGGTCTCGCCGCCGCCGACACTGCCGCCGAGTACCGCGCTCATGCCGTTTGTTTACCTTCGTTTCACACGTTCACCCCCGTCGCGCCCGCGGCGCACGAACGTCGCGGCGAACGCTGCTGCTTCACCCTCACGTCGGGGCGGCGTGCGACGTCGTCGCCGTCGCCGCCGCGGCTGCCGCTACCCGCTGCCGCCGTCGCCGTCGGCCGTCGCCCTCGTCACCGTCGACACGATCACGCGAGAGACGCGCACCCGATTCACGACGGGCGGCCACGAGCCCGCGTTACTGTCAGCATTCCTCGCCGCCGAACGACACGATCAACGAACGTCACTACAGCGCGCGAGACGAGGCGAGGCACGCACGATGCGACAGCCCCTCATCGCACACTCGCCATATTGCGAGCGGAGCCGCGGGCGCGTTCCTCGCGGTCGGACTGCGCCAGTTCCAATTCCGCCGGTCCGCGGTACGCGGCGCGTCTGCGCGTGCGCGCGCCGCCGACCGCGACACACCTGGCGCCATCGCGCCGCTCAGCGCTGTACCACTTGTCGCTCGGTTCGGTAAGCGTGCTCAGTCAGTAACTCTATTTGGTATTCACGAGGCATCACTCATCACCTGCAGTACGGTATACATATATATTATGAAGTGATTAGAATGGATTTCCAGGGAAAACGAAATAATTCCGATCGGAATCTATTCCGAACAGTTCCATAATACAGAGAGGACACGTTCAATTATAAATGTATCAATTATATCGTTTGATCGATAATCTGCGATTAGATATTATAGAGGTGAAGACAAAAGAAACTTTTCAAGGAAGAAACCCGTACTTTGTACGGAATTAGACATTGTTATCAGATTCTTCTTTGTTGTTACATATTGAACTGGACTAAACTTTTATTTTGCAGAGAGCAAATCTATATTGCTCTAATTTCTTGATATACATTAAACATAGATTCCTTACAACATGGATTTTAAAGTAAACTTATATTATATGTATTTTCACATAAATTATTATGAACAACAAATATTCTTTCGAAAGATAATATATAAATATATTAGAAAGGAGTATTTATAAACTTATATACGAGCACATGCGCGCAAATTTGAATTTAGCGCGAGCAGTCGCCACGTGTTGGATTTCAATTCGCTCGCTAACCTACGGGCAGGCGGCTGTTAACCGATCCCCCTCTCCGACGTGAGAGGGCAATCATGGCCAGGATAACCTTAAAAGTACGGGAATGCACGGGAACGTGACCGTGATAGGGCAACCGCGTGATAATCGCGTTTCGACGGTTCGTCCGATTGACAATTCGAACGTGCCGAGACGTGCGTGCCGCGTGAGCCGAGTCTCTTCGCCTCCCGTGTACGCCGGGGTGGAGCATGCGAGTATTTACGGGTATCTCTCAGCTGAAACCGCGACTTTCGATTGAAAAATGCTCGCGGACACTCGGGCTGCACTCGCGTCGCAGATTTTCCCCGTGTCATCGGAATCCCGGGAGCGTATCTCCCGTCGTCGCGGAAACGCGCGGACCGTGCAGTAATCCCGACGACGGCACGTCGTAGCGTCTCGTCCCCGACGTGGTGGGAATTTAAATGCCGCATATGTTTTTCAGCGACTCCGATGGCACATGCCAGTGTTGTTGATAGGTTATACATGCTTTTGCAGTGTCAGGAGAGGGAATCGCGTGTTCGCGAGAGAGAATTGATCGCGCGCTCGCTACTCTTGCGTTGAGACCTTTCAAGAAATACAAAATTCACAAAATTTAATATATTTATTTAAAAAAAAATTTTTTTTATTTTTCTTCGCGCTCCAATTTTTCACATTTTATAATATCAGCAAATTTATAAACATACGAAATATCGCGGGATGAATAACGCGCATGTTTTTCGGCGTAGAGTACCTATGTTTGGAAAAGTTTTTGTGTTATTTTCATCCTGACGTTTCTCGGTGTTTTTTTTTTGGTAGCTCTTAGATACGCGAAGAAGCTCGTGTGGATATAAATGTGCAATAGGAATTTTTGAATAAAGACTTTTGTATTCCAACAGTTGCACGTATTACAGGTAAAAATTATTGTCTACAGAAATAATACGTTATTACGTTCTACATGCATGGAAGATTGTGTCGACGTTTGAAGATGGATTGTGACGAAAAAGAGTTCGATAGATGTCGATTGGCAATGCCACGTGTATATGTATACCTTGAATTCAGTGCTTGTGTCATGTCCCTGTCATGCGAGATAGATACTAGCGACTAATGCCGTGTGAATTCGACAGTAATAAGAATCATAGTGCCTCCCTGGAAAGATATCTCGGGCGAGTTTCTACTGCGAGCGAGAGAACGCGTCTAGTTCAAGCCACAACAAATCATGACTGAGATCGGTATAGATAGTCTGCGAAATCTCATCACCCACTTTGCAAAGAACACATACAGAACCAAGGATGTGGACGTCACGGTAGTTGTTTCATGTTTTTTTTTGTGCATTTTTCTCTTGTATTTGCATGTATTTTACAATTAAGCACGCCGATATTAAAAACTCTTGTGAACTCAGCGGACCACTTATCTTCTTACAGAATCAGGAAATCATGCAGAGGTGCATGCTGCTTGCGGCCTTCGACTATGATTACTCTACGATAGACAACACCAGCGGTGACCTTTGTGCGCATTATCCCAGCTACCTTATAATATTGGAACATGACAAGTTTCGCAATTCAAAGACCCGCGACATGTCAGTGCCACTGCCATGTGCGGTGGAAAATACGTACGAGAGTATATATTTTAAGAATAAGCTTAACAAGCTGATGACACATTCAAGATTTGCCAGATGCCGCTCGAGATTTCCGGTGCCAGTGATACTGTACAAGGGTAGGCACGTATGCAGATCCTCAACATTGTCCAGCAGCCCAGAAATGTTCGGTAGAGCCGGATTAGATTTCTTGCTGTCTAGTGTAGCTAGCGGCAGCGGCAGCGCCAGCGGTACCAATTCAGCACAGCCAGTCACACAGATGGAAGAGAATTTACCCAGGGAAGAAACGAAGCTCACTGACTTGAAAAATAAAGTTAGATATTATGATATAGAACTCCTCAAGACTCTTAATGTAGGAACCATCGTAGACTTCATGGTCGAGAAGAAGAAAGTTAAATATGGGATGACGTAAGAATGACACTAAGTGTCTCTCTTGTATTTGTACATGTCGTAAAGTGAATACTTGTAGAGGGCTAGGCATTATCTAAATTGTTATAACTGTCGTTTAGCAATTGGAAGAACCCAATAGTGTAATTGTTAAAAGAGATGTAAAAAAAGTTGTTTTTTTTGTATGCAACGAGAATAGAAGAAAAACAAGATGGCTCTATAGTAAAACTATTTATTTCAATAACTGATTGAATTATCGAGTGAAAATTATAGCTTGCAATAATAATGTTTAGGATGAAGCACGTATAGCGCTTCTCCAGAAGAAAAAAAAACTGCATAGACAATAGCTATTCGAGTAAAAAGGTGTACATCTTCACGAGCACAGAGTAAATTTCCATAATAATAGTTCTTAGTATGAGCAATCTGTTTTATTCTATGAATCCACTTCTAGAGGCCCTTAAACAGAGCTCTTTTGTTCGGTACTCAGCGTAACGTCGTCGGAGAAGGTAGACCAAGAGAGGCGGTACAGCAACTTTAACCTCATTTCACTGCCGTATCCTGGATGTGAATTCTTCAAGGAGTTTAGAGACCGAGATTACCGATCGAAGGATCTGGTGTTTAACTGGTGCCAGAATTACATAGACGCGCCAATATGCGTACCTGAAGACACAATCTCCAGTCAATTACGAGTCAACTGGGATCAGTATACAGAATGGAATCTAGTCAAATTAACGCAGAACTATTTAAAATTAATACTGAGATATCTGAACGATAGTAACAACGGATTACTGATTCACTGTATCTCAGGTACGGGAACATATTGTTCTGTTAGAATTCCCAAAATATATAAATATTTTAGAATGTGAGTTAATGTGTGTTATTTGTGCAGGTTGGGACCGTACGCCGCTATTTATTTCATTACTGAGAATTAGCCTCTGGGCCGACGGGGCTATTCATACGACATTGGATTCGTACCAGCTACTGTATTATACCATCGCCTACGATTGGATGCTCTTCGGGCATGACTTAGCGGATCGACTCAACAAAGGAGAGGAAATACTTTTCTTTTGTTTTGATTTCTTAAAATACATTGAGAGCGAACAGTTCAGCATACACAAACATTACGAGAGAACGTCGAGGCATAGCGAATCGGAAACATTCTTTATTGACAGCGATTCCTTCGAAATCATTACGAATTCCAGTTTCAGTCCAAAGAACAGTTCGTCCAGTTCTATTGAACAGAATAGCGTGGATGGTGATTCATCGCCAGCTGTGTTTATCGATTCCGTGGACAATCAAGATGACTCACGAAACAATGTGTATGATTATTTTAATTATTTCTTTAACTATTGCGGCATTTTCATATTAATATGCTCTGCTGTATATCCGATCAGACCCAGATTTCTAACATATTTTTGTATATGTTACAGAAATGTTGCACACGGAACATTTAATATATCTCCAAACAAGGACGGTGGCGCCGTACAGGAATCGCGCCCATCGTTATCCACAAATCGTACATCACCGATTGGTGTTCCTATACCGCGTAATCCGCATGTTCGTCAGCGAAACGATTCGACGTCTTCAGGCGATTCGTGGCAACTGGTAACAGGGACTGGCAGTCTGTGTGGTTCAACGACCGCTAATGCTCTACACCTAGACAATGTATTGGCGCCCGATTCAGATTGCAAGCCATCATGTGCCACTTGCCGTAGAACTCGACGAATGTCGCAGGAACGCAGCGCAAACGTAAATGACGATGAGACTTGTGTATCACATACACAGTGAGTTTTCAGCTTCTAAATTTCTCGAATCGTGTATTGTTTTTCTTGTAAAAGTTGCGCATCTTATATTAAATATTTTAATTCTAGACGTAGAGAACGGTTGCACTGTCTTCGAAACATATTTTATAAGGCTTATGGACCTCATGGATTTCGATTGAAGGACGAATCAAGTGGTATAAGCCAATATATCGGAAATATTGTCGGGATGACTTCCATTCAACGCACATCCTAGTGACAAATTTTATTGAGCGGCTTTCCAAGAGCATGAATTTATACTGAATTTTTTCTATTCTAAGATCATCCAAGCATTTTTTGTATTCCAATTAGTCCTCATTTTCTCTAATCGCATGTACAGGATAAAAATATTATGCATCTTATCTTTAATTTGTTGATTCATATCTAATCGTGATCAAACACCACTGTTAGATGTCAGTAAGCTAAGCAAGAAAATCGTAACTTAAAAAATGTTTGGCTTATAGCAGAAAAACATAAAACAAAGAATCTTAGAATAGCAAAAAAATCAATTGTATTGTTAATAATACTTTTTTGTCCTATTGATGATTTTATAAAATGAGTTTATAAAATGAAAATGAGAAGAGATTGTACATAACTGTTTTTCTCAAAATTGGATTGTTATACATATAAGATGTAGCACGACTTGTGCAGAAATAATTGAATAAAACTTGATATTTTTGTATATATCTACATAGGTAAATATATTATTAGAGTTATCTCTTCCCATAAAAAATTAGTACTAATTCTTACTATAATCAATCATGAATATCTTCGTAAACTTACAGAGAGGATTTAAATTTGTTTGATAAAAAAGTTTCGAAAACCCCAGATTTTGAGACAATAAAAAAAAAACGAATAAAAAAATACTTAATAATTAAGATTCTTTTTATTTTAAAGATATCGTATTTGTCTTGAAAATATATTAATTATTTGTAAAACATCATATAAGTACATATAAATATATACAAGTCTCCGCGTTATGTATGTGTTCAAGGAATATAATCTATTATATCACAGAAAATTACAGATTCATCACATGGACGATTCTCGATGGTGGTACGTACTCCCTACAGAATGGACAATATGGTTTGACACGTAACCACTCGCTAAGACAGTTCCAGCAAAACAGATGACCGCACAGCGTCGCGGTCGTTGCTGTTGCCTCGAGGCACAATTGACAATTGTGACCGCTGCATTTAACACTTGGTATATTTACAGCAGCGGTATCTTGCACTGCGCCACTCTGCCAAATTCTCAACAGACACTGGATTAGAGTAGCGACACCTAATAATCTCAATCCCCAGCTGACAGTGTCCATCGGTCGGGGGCCATATACCTTTAAATCATTGTAAATATATAATAAGATTGCAATATAAATTTGTCACCAAACATTTTAGAGCTTTTTGAAAACTCACCTTTGTATAATCTAATCCGGCAACTCTCTTACCCAGGCTGTAATATCTACCATAAATGTAAAATAACCCTTTGTGGAATAACACAACTATGGGTATCATCGTGCGCAGCTTGGACAGTAAGGTATTTAGAAACGTTGTTGCCGCTGGCGTCAACTCGCTACGGGGATGATTCACGTACGCTTGCAACTGTCGCAGTAATTTGAGCAACATTCTCTCGCCGAGGCATTCTAAAATTGCAGCCAGTACTCTCACCTAGGAGAAAAAAAAACAAGTCAGATTTTAATTGAGTTATCGGAAAGGCTCGCCCCTAATCTCTCTCTCTCTCTCTCTCTCGAGTCGAGAACGTACAGTTAACGTCGGGACTCTGCGTTGCTCCAAATTGGCCTGCACTATGCCGGTGTACTCCTCGCCCAGCGTCTGATTGCCCATGCCCGACGTGAAGGCGAAATACAGCAATTTGTACGGAACGTCCGACCGGATCAGCTGAGCCAACGAAGTTCTGTGCACTCCGAGATTCGCCGATACCTCGGACAGCTTGTCCCGCAGGTATTTCACGAAGTCGTCATCTCGTTGATGCGATCGCAATATTTCCGCCTGACTCGCACACTTGAGCTTGCGCCTGGGCCAGTTTCCGTCAGTCCCCATTTTTCGGCGTTTCGTTTAGTTTTTGTCGTAGTGGAGTACGAGACGCGCGATATCAAACGGCGAAGTCACGGCGCGCGTGAAAACTCTAGAAAACATCTGCAGTTTCGTTCAAGGTTCCAAAACATTCCCCCCGTCATTCCGATTTAAAGTATTCTATATCTCTATAGAAGGTAACGTTAGGAGGCAGCACCGCGGATCCGCGACCACCAGAGTCCTTCCACCATGGTCCAGACTCCAGAGTGTTGTTTGTTGTTGGACAGCTTGATCGAAACGGACATCTTCTGTTCCATTTGCATCATTTTTTGAAAAAGGTGACGAAATCCGCCGGGTGTTTTACTATCGTGCATTGTAGATCGTTATACGTTTTAGAAGCACCTCGATTTTGGATTTTTAACTTCCGTTACGTTTTGGAAGCACCTCGATTTTTTATTTAATTTTCGATGACACACCTATGGGCTTGCCTTAAAGTTCCGAGTGTGGACACAGGCTGTATAGCTCCTAGTAGGAAGAAGAAGTAGTTAGAAGAAAAAGACTGTGCGGCTACCGCGACTTTTAATTCGTATCGTCTTGCGATCGGAGCAGTTGTTAAGAATCGGAAGAAAATGAAGGTGCATAAAGTAGAATCGGAGTAAATGTCGGAGCACGCGAATTTCCGGAGTGTCCAGTGTTGAATTCGAAACGTCGAGCTCACCCGATTAAAAGCGTATATATACGTAATATCCATAGATCGGAACCGGTCACGTGCGCAAAAGCGTCGCACAGTTTTTATGTACGGCAAGTCAGTCAAGCAATTAATCGATTGAATGTTCTCGTTTCAAATAAATATTTTGTATGTCGGAAATTAAGTTGTGTGATTCTCACATGCTATCCGCTCAATCATCCTGCCAAGGACGTTTATCGAGATTGATGAAGATCTGGCTCAACGGGTGGCACTCGATTGACCACGTTACGATTGGACACAAACCAATCACAGCGCTTGAAACTAGAAAGCCTCGGTCGCTGTGTCCAATCGTAACGTGTTCAACACAACTTAATTTCCTGCATGGGTCAACATAGAGATTTATTCTAAATTAAAAAGAAATTATATTACAGCATTGGATTCTGGCCTGGCCGTCTTAACTCTCAGCGGAAAGCAGGCGCTATATAAAAAGGAAGAACAAAAAAAAAGAATATCGCTCGAAGGAGTCGATCGTATAGTTGTGCATCCGCGCCTATGCGCGATTATGGCTTTTGCGATGTTCAATGCGTTCGGCATCAGTAAGAGTAAGTACGTTGACGTCAGCAGAATTTTTCAGTCACGTATAACCTTATCGCGATGGATTGACAGTAGACTCGAAGACGACAACCGTACTGTTGATTTTTGTTTGATATGGTGCATTATTTTATTCCTCGATTCCTTGCATGCACCAATCAAAATCTTAGAATCAGTCACGTGATTGGTGTCAAGCTGTTTTCTTCTATTTTATTCTTATATTTATATTTCGTATGACTGATCAATTCGTTAAATGATTACAATTAGTAATTAGTAGTTATCAATCAATCACATATAGACGTCACTATGCAAGCATGCAACTGAGTCGCGATAGGTACTGCTATCTTCGTGTGATGGCTAAATACAGCGCTTTAACAGCAAACCAAGCTAAAGTTCCTTGCATCGGTCAGAATCATTCGACTATAATACAACTGGAATGTGTACTGGCAGCCAGAATGTATTCCCGAAAGAGAGAGAGAACAAATCTAGATGGGTTAGAAAGAGAGAGGTGATTAGTTAGAAAAAGAGAGGTGGTCTCGGCCATGAACGGCCGGTTAGAAATACATTATGATTAGAAAGAGAGAGGTGACCCTTTATCATGCTATCTCAGAATCGCTTTCTGCCTGGGTGAATAATGGCAGTGCACATTCTAGTTGTATTATAGTTCAGTACAGGGATTCTCAAACAATTAACGATAATTGTCGATATCATTGCACAGCTTTTCACGCTAACACGATTGCCCTTTGCCCCCGCGATATATAAATATCTTCTAAAGCTGCGTTCGCTTTGGCGCTTACATCATTTCGTCCTTGTTGTTTATCAAATGTTAAACAAGGTCAAATAATGATGCTTATAAGCGCTGTAAACGCCAAACCGAACGCAGCCAAAGTGCTCTGCACTTTCTGCACTTATCCTGCACTTAATTGTTCTTTTTATCTCGGTTTTTTTTCTCCTTGTTATATTTTATATTTAAAAATTAAAAGTTTGTAAAAATTTTTAGGTCAGAAAATGAATTTTTGTTTTTATCAGTAGAAACGTATTTTTATTTGAATTAAAAAACAAAAGAAAAAATAGATATTGTAGCAAAAAAAAAGAAAAACGTATTTTTGCAGAAACAAAGTTAAAATTTCGTTATCGATAGCAATTAATACGTGTGGCTGCATATATGCATAAGTGATCCCTTGCATGCTCTAGTTTAATTT